>NC_066537.1:12948705-13001205 GCF_024679095.1 Eriocheir sinensis
GGGTAGGTAAGGGAGGTAAGGTAAAGGTAAGGACAGGTAAGGTGAAGGAGAGACGGGAGGGAGGAAATATTGAGGGGCAAGAAAAAAAAAACATGAGAAAATTATGAAAAAGAAGAGACATATGGCGACAAAGAGTGATTTAAGGGTAGTATGAAAGAAGAAAGTCGAAGATGAAAGAAAAGAAAAAGGGAGGAGAGGAAGAGCAAGAAGAGAAAGGAGATGAGAATGGTGATAAAAGAGTAGGATGAGAAAGGAAGGAACAGGGATTACGCGACCCAAAAAATAAGAAAAAGGAGGAGCAAGAAGAAATGAATGTAGAAAATAGGTGATAAGGAATAGGATAGGAAAGAAAGAAACGGTTGAGGAATAAAAGGAAAAAATAAAGAATAAATGAAAAATAAAACTACAAACATCAAGAAAAAGAGTGAAGGCAATGACACGAGATGATAAGAGATAGAACAGAAGAAAGCAGAAAATAGCAAAGTAGATAAAATGAAGGATGTGGCAAAACTTTAATAAAACGAGAAGGGAGGAAAAGGTGATAAGAGGTGAGCAGGAAAAAAAAAAGATGAAGGAATACCAAGGAGGAAAGGAGAAAGAAAACAAGGTGATATAAGATGAATCAGCAAGAGGAAAAGATTGAAAAATAACAAAGATGGAAGGAGGAAAAAGATGAATGAGAACCTGAAAGAAAAGACTGAGGAAAAGCAGAGAAGGTGTAGGAAAGGACGGAGAGAGATAAAGATTGAACAATAACATGAGAGAAAGGAGGAAATAAAGTGAGACGAGATAAACCGAAGAGAAAGAATGTAAAAAAAACAATGGATGCTACGAAGGAAAAGATAGACAGAAAAAAAAGAAAAAAAGAAAGGGAAAAATATGAAAAGAATAACAAGAAATGAGAAGGAAGATATGAGATGAAAGAAATGGATGAGATGTAAGAGGGAAAAAAGGAAAAGATATATGACAAGAATAACAAGGAAAAGAAGAAAAAAATATGAGATAAAAAAAAGAAGAGGGGAAGGACACGGGAAACTTCAAGCAAATAAAAATAAACAAAAATAATAAAAGATGAAGAGAGGATAAAAGTAGGATATGAGAAAGAAAGAGAAGAGAACGTTGTAAAAAGGTAAAAAAATAAAAATAAAAAAGAAGAAAAAGGAAAGAAGACAAAAAGTATAAAAAGAAGAAAAATAAACATTGAACATCAGGGAAGAAAGAAAACGTAATCAAAACAGAAGGGATAAAAATGGATATATAAGTAAGAAAGAAAGTAGCAAGGAGGGAAAGGGGAGGACAGGGAAAGCTGATGAGGGGAGCAAAGGTACACAAACCTCCAAAAAAAGGGGAGAAGGCGAGAGAGAGGAGAGAGTATAAGGCAAACACGAGAGGAGGGGAGGAGAAAGGCGAAGAGAGGAAAAAGAACGAGAGTGGAATGGAGGGGAGGAAGAGGAGGGGGAGGAGGAGGAGGAGCGCAAAAGTTAAAGTAAGTTTGAACATATTAAGTTCAAAGATACGTTAATAAAGTTAAATTAGCATAGGTGAATTAGCATTTTGAGAACCGTATTCTTTTTAAGCTTTTAGTTGAATTACATCATTCCTCTTTCTCCTGTCTAACTATACGGGAGAGTGATTTTAGGCAGGTCCTTTATGCATGTCCTTTGTCTAGCCTCTGCCCTGCCTCCCTGACTGAAGGACGAATAGGGAGGAGGAGGCGGAGGTATAATTGGACAGGCTGAGAGCGGAGCAGGGCAGGCCAGGTGGGCGTCCCTAACAGGTTCATTCCTATTCATAGTCTGCGCTGATTGGCGAGGTCAGGTGAGGGGGGGCGTCTGGACCGGTGGGGCCCGCCAGGTGTAACAGGTGAGGTTAATTGGCCAGTAATAACAAGTAGAGTGTGTCTCATATACACACACTCTCATCTCCCCTGTCCCCCCCCCCCACACACACCCTGCTCACACCGTCCATCCCCCCCAGGAACCCCAACATCCGCCACGACCAGAACTTGGTGACCAAGAGCCGCGAGGCCAACCTGGTGAGGAGCATCACGTGGAACAAGTACGACCCCGTGCACCAGAAGTACCTGTCCGTGGGTGAGTACCGTGTGTGTGTGTGTGTGTGTGTGTGTGTGTGTGTGTGTGTGTGTGCGTATGTGTCAGTCTGATACCCACTCGTCCCCGCAGAGAGCTTCTCCTCGGCGCGGCACCACTACCGGGCTCAGCCGCTGGCGCTGTGGATGTGGCTGGTGCCGCGGCTGCAGCGCGTCGGCAGCCTGGAGTTCCTGCGGCTTCGCGACACCGAGGGGCCCGAGCTCGAGGACCCCGAGGAGGCGCTGCAGGAGCTGTCGGTGGTGCACCACTTGTTTTCCGGCTACGACGACCCGACGTTGTACTCCGGCCCCGTGCGCGCCCTGCGGCACATGGCGGGCCACTACATCGTCCCCTCTACCACCACCACCACCACGCCCGCCACCTCCCAGGGGCCGGGCTCCGGCAGCGCCACCCCGTCGCTGCTCTCCCTGCTTACCACCACGCGAGGGCCCCTCAGCGGGTTCAGGCGGCCCGCCCCCGAGGCGCCGGCCACGCCCACCGCCCACGCCGAGGAGACGCGCACGGAGGACGTGGGCGTGATGCCCTACTCCACAGCGCTCTCCGTCACCATCACCATCGGCGTGTCGCTGCTCATCCTCAACCTGCTCATCTTCGCCGGCGTCTACTACCAGCGGGACCGCTCGCGCATGCGGGACAAGGCGGAGCAGCAGAGCCAGCAGGGCAGCCTGGCGGGCAGCGAGCAGCAGATGACCACCCTCAGCCCGCCGCCCTCCACTACCACCACCCTCGAGGTGCCCAAGAGCCTGCTGGCGGCGCCCGCCTCCCTCATGGCGCCGCCGCCCTCGCCCTCGCCCCTCACCCACACGCAGGCCCTCACGCACCTCTCGGAGTGCCCTGAGGCCTTCGCCGACCCGCCCATCGAGGCAGACTGCCGCTGGACGCCGGTCACCATGGCCACCAAGCCCAACGGCAGCGCCACGCTAGTGGGCTCACACCCTCACCCGCTGCCCCAGCACCAGCCGTGCACCCAAGCGTGCACCCAGGTATGCACACAAGCGTGCACACCGCCCCTAACGACACCGCAGTACCAACAGCAGCAGCAGCAACTCCAGCAGCACCAACAGCAGCACCAGCACCAGCACCAGCACTCCCCGCAGCAGCCGCAACAGACCACCTTGCCGCGGCCGCCGCCGCCCCCGCGGCTCATGCCAGCCGAGTCCCAGCCGCTGCTGCCGGTGCACGTCCCGGCGCCGCCACGGGGCAAGATCCCACCGTACGAGGAGCTGAGGCTATGATGGCGGCGCCCTCTGGCGACGGTGCTCTCGGCGGCCGACTACGTGCACGGCGCGCCACCCCTCGCCCCCTGCACGTCCCTGGAGCAGCACGGCCCCCACGCTCACGTCGTCGATTACTACGGCGGCTCCTTCTATAACGGGCTGGACGTGCCCCCCGCGGAGCCCCCCTCCACGGCGGCGACCCCCGGGGAGCACCGCGCCTCCCACGGCGGCTGCTCCACGTGGCCGCGTCAGGCCCGCGGGCCCCGCACCTGGCCAGAGGGCGACCCGGCCCGCCTCTAGCGCCCAGCAATAAGTGCCTGAGGAAGGCCCATCGACCCCCCCCCCCCTGTTGTGTGCACCCCCTGCCCCCCACAATGACCCTGGCCATGCACCCAGACCCCCCCCCCCCCCCGGTAAGTATTTGTTACTGTCAGGCACACCCCACCCTGCGTGTGTGTGTGTGTGTGTGTGTGTGTGTATGTGTGTGTGTGTGTGCTTGCGTGAGTGCGTGTGCGTGTGTGCATGCGTGTGCGTGCGTGTGCGCACGCGCGCGTGTGTGTGTGTATGTGTGTGTGTGTGTGTGTGTCCCCCCCCTCCCCCCCTCCCCCAGTCAGTCACAGTCGAGGCTCCCCTGCCCTGGCGCCGAGGCGGGGCAGCGTGGCGGTGAAGGTGACGCTGATGATGACGATGACGACGATGACGATACTCTTAATACTCCCTTACAAAGACAATAACATAAATACTAATAATAATACTATTAATAATACTAATAACAATACAACTCTCAAAATATTTTAAACAATTCGTGTAGGCGAACAAATGATGTGCACTTTTTTGATGTGTGTCTGTGTGTGCGTTTCATTAAACGATCGTAACTTGTAAATATCAAAACAATGTATTGACATGTTGCAGTTCAACATTTTTCTAGTAAAAAATGAGAATCACGATGATTTTCCGTGCCCTTTCAAAAATATATATTGACCCGTGACCCTGAACTGATATTTACTTGATATGTATTTTTCCTACTCGTTTAGTTTACCGCTCGTATTTTACTTTTATTGTTTCTCTATTTTCGTTCTTGTTTACCTTTAATCTATCATTCTTTAAATCGTTCTAATTCACAATTCATTAATTTATTCATCATCATTATCATTTTTACTATCATTATGCATTTTTCATTATTGTTTGATTCATATTACTTCACGCTTCCTTCTCCTGCCATAAAAAAATATATAAGTGAGGCAATTGCAAACACTGATACCGCAAGCACAGGTAAGAGACAGACGAAAGGAGAGTGACCCAAAAAACAAAACAAAAAAACGGCAAAAATATATAAATAATCGTTCTTTACTCATTTGACGAGACAACAGATAAACAAAAAAATTGACAGACCGGGAAATTACTGACAAGAACTCGGGATAGATCTTTCCAAACGGGTGAAGAAAAGGTCAAGTAAAAATAAAAGAGGGAAAACGTCTTGAGCAATATCATAATAACTTACATATAAAGAAAAAATGAAGGCTTGAACTCATCAGAAGGAATGAAGAAGGAAAATGGAGTGAGTGAAGGAGGGAGGGAGGGAATGAAGGAACAGATATGGAAGGAAGGAAGGAAAGACGGGACATAGATGGAAGGAGGGAGGGGATGAAGGAACACAGATAGAGGAAAGAGAAGAGAGTAAAATCTACAGGGAGGGGGAATTAGAGCGGACGACAGAAGGAAGAAGATGAAGTAGAAGAGTGGTAGTTTTTTTTTTTTTTTACAGTGAAGGAGGAAGCTCAAGGAAAAAAACAAACATTGACTAACAAGAAAAGTTAAACCCAATCAGCAGACGGAAGAAGATGAAGTAGAGTACCAGGAGTTTCTTATATAGCAAAGGAGGCAGCTCAGGAGGAAAAAATGAAATAAAACAAAAAACAAAAAAAAAGATGAAGCCAAAAACTCAAAATTAACAACAAAAAAGAGATAAAGCTAAAAAAAGGCAAACGAACAAAAATAACAAAAAAAAAAATGAAACTAAAAGGCGTAAACTAAAAAAAATGAGAAAAAAATAAGCTAAAAATGTAAACTCACAACTAACAAAAAAAAAGCTAAAAACGTAAATTAACAAAAACAATAAATAAAAAAAAATGAAAAAACACCTTACACCTGAGCAACACAATCAGCCAATCACCGGCATATCTTCCACCTGTGACGCGGAGGTTGAGGGACGGACAGATGAGCAGACAGGTAAGGCAAGACAAGAAGGAAGAGGTTGCGTCATCACCAGGAACTCAGGAAGACAAACTAAACTGCATCCAAATTATTCTCTCTGTTGATCCCTCACTTCCGTTTCCTTGTAAAGCTGCGGTGCCAAGTTACCCAAGTTACCTGTATTACGTAACCATCTGCTACCTGTACATATGTCGGTCTTATACCCATACATCAAGTAGATCCCAACACTGACAATATTCCTTTTTCTTTTGTTTTCCTATTCCTAATCCTGTTACTTTTCTCTACTCTTCTTCTTTTTCCCCATTCTCTTCCTCCTCCTCCTCCTCCTCGGACATCATCTTGTACCTGACACTCTCTCCTACCTCTTTACTTCTTCAACATGAGGTCAATGAAATCTTATCTGCCGTTACCTCTGCTCACCTTCACGTCAGTTAGATCACACTAACATTACCTGGTACCTGACACTCCCTCCGACCCGTTTACTATTTCAAGACAGGGTCAATGAGGTCTTACCTGTGGCTACTTCTCACCTTTACACACACTCATACACACCTACACACATCGGTCTCATACCCAGACGTCCATTAGATCTCAACACGAACATCAACGTACCTGACACTCCATTTTACCAGTTCACTTTTTCAGCATAAAGTCAATGAGATCTTACCTGGTGCTACTTCCCACCTTAGCATAAACACCTACGTACATACCCGCCTACATCACCTGGATTTCCCGTAACATCTCATTACACCTGTTTACCTTTTCATCTCGAGGCTATCTGCTTCTACCTGTCTTCACCTGTATAACCCCCTCCCCCGCCTCCTCCCTTACTCCCTCTCCCCCTTCCCGCTACACACATTCACCCACTCGTCATCGCTTCCCCCTTGAGGCGTTTTTGGTGGAGAGAGAAGCGCAGAATAATAACCACACGAAAATAGAATAGAAAAGAAGAGAAACAAGGAATGGGAAGGCGTCGTGATGGTTGCTTCCTCCTACTCCTTTTTAATTTTCCTTTTTCTTTTCCTATTCCTTTTGCTATTCCTTTTCCTTTTCCTTCTCCTTTTCCTTGTTCCTTTTCCTTTTATCTTTCTTTCCCTTTCCTCCTCTTTCCTCCTCTTCTTCCTCCTCCTCCTCCTCCTCCTCCTCCTCCTCTAACATAGCTTTATATTTGAGCTTTAACTTAACACTTCATTGCACTTGGTTCTCACGTTAGCTTAGAGTTCACCAGACTTTACCTGGCGATACCTATGCACACCAACACACACACACACACACACACACACACACACACACACACACACACACACACACTTCCTCCCCTTCCCAACCCTCCCCAACCAACACACATACAGTAAATAAGAAATCAACACCTCCCCACTCCCCCTTACACTTCCCCATTCTCCATACACTCCCCCATCACTCCCTCACCCTCATACTCCCCACCCCTCACACTCCCCACCCCTCACACTCCCCACCCCTCACACTTCCTGACGCTCATTTCGCCACCTCCCTCTCCCCCACCACACCCCACCCTGACGCCCCCTAGCAACACCCGAGCAACACAAAAATAGAACACAGCACAACGCACCACGCAGGTCAAGGTTTAGTGTATGAAAAAATAGGAAAAAAAGTAATAAAAGAAGAAGAATTTCAGTGCATTAAACATTCCTGGCCAGCGCGTGAGGAACGAAGCTTGACTGTAAACAACAACTACAACAACAACAACTACAACAACAACAACAACAAGAGCAGCGAGGATGACGATGAGGAAGACGAAGACGACGCAGAATCCTTTAAATCCAGGTGAGTTATTTACACTTTCACTCTCTTTTACCTTCTTGCGCAGGGTCAGATATGTTCAGACTTTTATGATGCCTTCTCTCTCTCTCTCTCTCACACACACACATAACACTTGCTCTCCCTCCCTTTAATAAATTACACAGGGAAAAAAAATAAAAAAATAATAATTACACAAAACTATCGATAAACACAATATCATACCCTCTCTGTTACATGGATTAATTATTTCTACCTCAGAGAGAGAGAGAGAGAGAGAGAGAGAGAGAGAGAGAGAGAGAGAGAGAGAGAGAGAGAGAGAGAGAGAGAAAGGGTACAATGGAAAGAGATGATACGATGAATGCAATATACAATGAAGAGCCACATACCTCTTTTCCTCCTCTTCTTCCTCTTCCTTCCCTTCTTTCTTCTTTTCTTCTTCTTTCTCTTCCTCCTCTTCCGTCACTTATCAATCTATAATGGAGGAAAAAATATCGACTTAGTGAAAGAAATAAACTTATCGTCAACTAATTCTCCTTAACTTTTTATTTCTTTTTTTTTCCCACGAGAGGATTAAACTTACGAATATTATTTCTCTCTCTCTCTCTCTCTCTCTCTCTCTCTCTCTCTCTCTCTCTCTCTCTCTCGTATATACACACCAACACACGCACACGCAATGCACGTAAACGTCTCATCTATTATTTTTTTCCGTTTCTTCCTCCTCCCTTGCTCCTCCTCCTCCTCCTCCTCCTCCCCCTCCTCCTCCTCCTCCTCCTCCTCCTCCCTTCCTCCTCCTCCTCCTCCCTTCTTCCTCCTCCTCCTCCTCCTCCTCCTCCTCCGTTAACATATTCCCCACACGGAGTTACTCGCAGTCATCAGCCTGAGAGTGTTGACAAACCTTCCCTTCACCATCACCACCGCCGCCACGCTGCTTCTTAAGCCACGCACCGCCCAGACCAACGGGACGAGGAGGAGGAGGAGGAGGAAAGAAAAACCTGCAGGAGAAATACAAAACCAACAGCAGGAGAAGCGGAAGCAGGCACAGCAGGAGGGACGCAGGAGATGGAAGGGAACAAGCAGGGAGAAACCCGAAGAGTATATAGGGAAAGGGTAAATCAGGACACATAACGGAAGTGATATCAGAACGCCTGTTAACTTTTGACGACGCTGCCTGCTTTCATAATTTAATCCACTCGTCAGTCACGTCCCTGACTTGCAGAACAGATAAAAGCACTCGCGGTGCGTACGTGCAGGAAGGTGTAGCTCACTCCTGACGCAAGAAGTATTAAATTGGTTTGTTGAGTGCTCGACGACACTTTACTTGCTCAGGTGGTTAAAGACCTGCATCAAAATTATTCGTGGTGGCTTTTTCCAACACAAAGAGGTTGCTTGAGTTGTTCTTTGACCTCAACGTTATCATTTCGAAATAAGTCGCTGTGCTCTCGAAAAATTTAGGTTGGTATTATAAGATACTTTCGCTTCTCACATCAGCTATTTCTAAAGGTTAAAGGGGAGGTCAGTCGGGTTCTAATGAGTGTTTCTTTCGGTTCATGGTACAGAAGAAGGGTTAAACTACCACCAGGGTCATAAAACTACCCCCGGAAATGCCCAAAACTCTTACGAAAGCCTTGTCAAATATGTGTTCTTGGGCGGCGAAATGTCTTCTTATACGACCCTTGGTGTTCTTTTTGTAATAAGAAGATCAGAACTGCAATGTGTATTCCAAGTGAGGTCTCAACAGCAGTTTATAAAGACAATATTACTCACAGCGTCTTACACTAAACGTTCCTCGCTATGTATGAACCCACACATAGTATTAACGTTTCATGATGGCAGACTCACAATACTTTTTGTAATTTATGTCACTGCTGATAGTAACCTTGAGATTAAATTTTTCATGTACAACCCGCTGTGGCTTCCGGCGCATGGTGTGTGTATCCTTACTATTCCTGGTCCCAAGCTGCTGGATTTTACACTTGTTGAAGATGAGGGACATTTGCTACTTGAAGGCCGCTGAATAAACCAGTCGAGGTATTCTTGGATGCTTCCGCAGGCTGTCAAAGGGAGGAGGACGAAGAGAAGGAGGAGGAAGAAAAGGAGGAGGAGGAGGAGGAGGAGGAGGTGAGGAGTAAGAAAGAAGGGAAAAATAGCAGTAACAGCAGGAAAATGACAAGTGAACAAGCAAAGAGGAGGAGGTGAAAGAGGAGGAAGAGGAGGAGAAGGCGGAACAGCAGCACAGCGATGATGACGACGAGAGCGACGACAAGGAGGAAGGAGTGGAAGAAGAGGAGGATGAAGAGGAGGAAGAGGAGGAGGAGGAGAAGTAGGAACGAGGAAGAGTTGGAGAAAGGTGGTGAAGAGGGCAACGAGGAGAGGCGGAGAGGCCGGAGGAGGAGGAGGAGGAGGAGGAGGAGGAGGAGGAGGAGGGGACACAGGTAAGGTCGACTCATTAAGGTGTCTGGCGCGCCGGTGAGATGGAAGGCCGTGGCTTAATAATGGAAGTGTGAGACGCCCTCGGGAAGAGTGGAGGAGGAGGAGGAGGAGGAGGAGAAGGAGGAGGAGGAGGAGGAAGGAAGGTGGGACGGAAAGGTGGAAGTGATGATAGTGCTAATCTGTCTCTCCTCCTTCTCCTCCTCCTCCTCCTCCACCTCCTCCTCCTCCGCCTGCGTCTTAGTTTCATCTCTCTCTCTCTCTCTCTCTCTCTCTCTCTCTCTCTCTCTCTCTCTCTCTCTCTCTCTCTCTCTCTCTCTCTCTCTCTCTCTCATTACTAACTTAATTTCGTTTCGTGCATCACTTCACATTATCACATCAATTTCGTTATTCGTGTTAGTTCTCTCTCTCTCTCTCTCTCTCTCTCTCTCTCTCTCTCTCTCTCTCTCTCTCTCTCTCTCTCTCTCTCTCTCTCTCTCTCTCTCTCTCTCTCTCTCTCTCTCTCTCTCTCTCTCTCTCTCTCTCTGTCCGGTAAACACTTCACACCTCGACACAGAGTCATTCCGTCCAGCAAACTTTGTCTAACTTTTCCACCCTCATTTGAAGTCATTTCCAGTTCCTTCCCTCGAAACACAAACAATACTACTCCTCCTACCTCCTCCTTCTCCTCCTCCTCCTCCTCCTCCTCCTCCTCCTCCTCCTCCTATTGTTCTTCCTTTCTCACCTTCTTCCCTTGTCTTCCCTTTCCCTTATTTTCATATAATTCATAGTTTCATAATTTTTTTCATTATTATTTATCTTGTTTTCTTTGTTTATTTCTCCCTCTCTCTGTATCCCTCTACTTTCCTTCTTCTGTTCTTCCTTTCTCACCTTCTTTCCTTTCTCTTCACCCTTTTCATTTTGTCATCTAATTCATTTATTCATTTTTCTTTATTATTTCCCTTTTTTCTTTCAGTTTCTCTCTTTCGCCTTATGATTCTTCTCCTTCCATCCCCTTCCTTTTGTTCTTCCTTTCTCACCTTCCTCTCTCCTTCTCTTCCCCAATTCATGGTTATATAATTTACTATTCATCTATTTTTTCATCATTATTCCCCTTGTTTTATTTCTCTATCTCTCTCCTTCTCTCCCTCCTCCATCTTCCTGCTTTTCTCTCTCTCTCTCTTCCCTTTCATCTTCTCATATAATTTACTCTTTCATTTATTTTTTTCATCATTATTATTGTTTTCTTTCTCTTCATCTTTCTCTTCCCCCTTCTCTTTCTCTATGTCGGACGCGCAACAGCTCACACACACACACACACACACACACACACACACACACACACACACACACACACACAAAGAGTATCATAAATATTTCTTCTCCTTCCTCCTTTGCTTCTCCTCTGAGTCGTGATTTACTGACGTGAGTTTCAGCTTCTGACGGAAAAAAAACTCTATTGCCACATTTATCATTCATTTATCACCTTTCTTTTACTCCTCTTCCTCCTCCTCTTCCTCAATCCTCCTCCATCCCTCTCTTTCTCGATATGTTTCTTTCTCCTCCGATTCTACTTCTTCTTCCTCCACATCCTCTCTCCCTCCCCCTCCCTCCCTCTTCCTCCTCCTCCTCTATGTAATGTCCACTTATTTTTATCATGACATTACATTTATCTTTTTTTCCTTTTCCTTTTCATTTATCTTTTTTTTCCTTATCCTTTTCATTAATCTTTTTTTTTCTTGTAGGTTGTTGTGTTTTGGGTTTGCGTGTCTCTTCTCTTCTCTCTCTCTCTCTCTCTCTCTCTCTCTCTCTCTCTCTCTCTCTCTCTCTCTCTCTCTCTCTCTCTCTCTCTCTCTCTCTCTCTCTCTCTCTCTCTCTCTCTCTCTCTCTCTCTCTCTCTCTCTCTCTCTCTCTCCCAGGTGATGAATAGTTCCTCCCTTTCCTCCAGGTGACAAGAGGCAATATGGAGGAACGACATCCGCCTCTTACTGCCTCCGGTCTCTCTCTCTCTCTCTCTCTCTCTCTCTCTCTCTCTCTCTCTCTCTCTCTCTCTCTCTCTCTCTCTCTCTCTCTCTCTCTCTCTCTCTCTCTCTCTCATTTGTCGCATTTTCTTCTTATCATGCTTCTAAGACTTATGAAAGACGAGGAGGAGGAGGAGGAGGAGGAGGAAGAGGAGGAGGAGGAGGAGGAGGAGGAGGAGGAGGAGGCTGTGGTGGTGAAGATGGTAATATTGGTGTTTTGAATGCGATGAAAGTGGAAAAGTTGGAAAATACTGAAGACAGAGGAGGAGGAGAAAGAAGAGGAGGAAGAGGAGGAAGAGGAGGAGGAGGAGGAGGAGCAAGAGGAGGAGGAGGAGGAGGAGGAGGAGGAGGAGGAGGAGGAAGAGGAGGAGGAGGGGGAGGAGAAGGAGGAGGAAACATGGGAAGGCAAACTCAGAAATCCTGTTGACTGATGACGTGGTTGCCTGCTTTAGTAATATTTAATTTTTTCGTCGGAGATTTCAGGGGCTTGTGAATCACATGAAAACACTTGCTCTATATACGTTCGGGGTTTGTACTGTCGCCCCTGACGCAATGAAGTACATGGTCAACGCGATTTTTAAAGTTGATGGCTCGGTTAGGGGAAGGAAACTCTTGTCAGTGTGGCCTAGCTTGCATTGGTTGCCCGTTATTTCTAGATCTCTGGTTAGTTTGGAGTTCAACAACCTTGGATTGATCAACGTTACTGAACCTGATCCAGTAATAATTATTGAAGAACAGCATCAAACCCCCCTGGATTCTTTTTTTTCTCCAATGTAAAGAGAATCATTATTACAGCGAGCAGCTGCACTCTCTCCAACTATTCGATGTCACTGTAAAATAATACGGGACGAAAACTGCACTCACCATACCAAGTACGATCTTATCAACGAGTCATAAAAAGGGAACATTACTCCTTATATCTTACACTAAGTTCCTCGCTTTGAGCCCGAGGATAACATCAAATTTACAGGTACACCCATAATGCATTGTACGCTCCAAGTCACTACTGATAGTGATCCCAAGATCCGGTTCTTCATAAACGACCTGCAAAGGCGTTGAAGGCGTATTGTTTACACGTTTCTTTTTCTGGTTCCACAATGCATGACTTTACACTTGTCATGATATAAAAACATTTGTCACTTATCGAGTCAATAAATAGGTCATTTTGATATTTCTTTATTATATCACAACTGGCCATAGCGAGGAGTCTTCCACACCTTTTTGTATATCAGCAAATTTCAAAATGAAGGATTTCAGTAACATTTCTTCCTCGTTTCGTTTGTTTATGATACAGAGGATTGGTCTCAGGACTTACCCTCGCGGTGTTCCACTAGTGGCAGGGAGCCATTCGGAAGCCTATTCACTGAGTTACAATCGTTGTTTTCTCCCTAAAGGCCAGTCTTACTCGAGGAGTCACAATGTCTCCGGACAAAAGTTTCTTAATGAGTAGTTCGTGTGGCATCTCGTCAAAGGCTTTCAGAAGTTTAGATATATGTCATCGTTGGGGACAATCATAATTATACCAAGTCTCATAATTTGCAGTCCTATGAAAGAAGTCCACGAGTGAGGACAAAGAGGAATGGGAGGAGGAGGAGGAGGAGGAGGAAGAGGAGGAGGAGGAGGAGGGTTTCAGCTGGCGCTAATCAACAATCATTAATACTTTATCACACGAGAAACACTCCATCATCATAATCAGGAAGGAAGACAACCGAAGACTCCTCCTCTTCTTCTCTCATATTCTTCCTCCTCTCCCCTTGTCATTAATTCACGGACTCATTTTCTATCATTATCTTCCTAATTCATCTCTCTCTCTCTCTCTCTCTCTCTCTCTCTCTCTCTCTCTCTCTCTCTCTCTCTCTCTCTCTCTCTCTCTCTCTCTCTCTCTCTCTCTCTCTCTCTCTCATAAAATAGGCCACAAATTTAGGGGAACATAATGCACCCAAACTCACTCACTGACTCATCACTCATTCACTCACTCGCTCACTCTCACCCACTCACTCACTCACTCACCTACTCTTGCTGTTTCGAACCAATGAACCGCGCCGTGATTCGAAGCTTTGCTGGTTCGTTTCCGGAGAACAAACCTAACGAGACTTTGAGATTCGCGGCCGTGATGTCAGACAGATGTAACGGACCGAGAGAGAGAGAGAGAGAGAGCGGTGAAAAAATAATGAGCTGTCAATGGTGGTATTCTGAGGAAAAATGAGTTAGACAAGGCATCACCACCACCACCACCACCACCACCACTGATGATGGTGGTGGTGGTGGTGGTGATAATGGTGGGTAGGCATGGTCCGAAAAATGCTCCTACTTCACAGAAAGCTTGTCGTCTCCTCCTCCTCCTCCTCCTCCTCCTTTTTTATAGCTTTTCCTCATTATCAACCTTTGTATGTTTTATCTTCTCTTTTCTTTCTACTCTACTATCCTATCCATTCCTTTCCTCTCCTCTCCTCTCCCTTTCTGTATTTTCATCTCTTCTCTTCTCTTCTCTTCTCTTCTCTTCTCTCTCTCTCTCTCTCTCTCTCTCTCTCTCTCTCTCTCTCTCTCTCTCTCTCACCATTACGGCCGCACTGACAGCGTGGCGGAGAAATCAATGGATGCTGACCCCGACTGACACCCCCCCCACCCCCTCCCTCTCCCCTCCCCATCCACCCCCCACTTTCCCTACCCCAAAAAACACTATATCCGAGAGAGAGAGAGAGAGAGAGTTTGCATCGCTCCCTCCTCCTCCTCCTTCTTAGCGCAAAAGTTTAGGTTCTCAAATAGATCAATACGGAATCACGGCGCTGTGTCTATGTGCGTGCGTGTGTGCGTGTGCGTGTGCGTGTGCGTGTGTGTGTGTGTGTGTGTGTAAGGAGGTAATGCAGAGGGGGATAGTTCCACGTTTTACTAATTTACGCACTAACCTGCCTACCTACTCACACACACACACACACACACACACACACACACACACACGAACAAAAAAATAAACGTTCATCATATTTCCACCGTCACCGCATCGTAACGAAACCTGTCTACATCTAAATTGCTTCGATCTTTCTTATTCTCCTGTGTATATTACCTTCCTCTAGTTCCTACGCTTCTGTATTTTCTTCCTAGTCGTTCTTTAGTCAGTCAGGGATGTCTTATTTGCTATCAGTCTCAGTCATTAGCTGCTTTATTTTCTATCAATATTTTTATCATTTTTTTCTATCGATCTTTTTTTATTATTTACCGTCACCAGATTGCTATTTCTTTCTTAGTTGCAGTTTCTTCTTACCTGCAACACACTAATTAATCTCCCAGCTCTCTACATTAAACTTATTTACACCTGCATTATTTTTGTACCTGCTAGTGCAACATGTGTTTGTGTCTTTATTTATATCACATTATATTCAGTTTCCCTTTATTGAGAAAGTACTTAATTGGCTTTTTGAGAAAGTACTTAATTGGCTGTAGTAATTACCTGAGTGTCGTGATTGACCTGGTATCTCCAAGCTTATTTTCACCAGCATTAATTTTCTACCTGCTAATGGATCAGCAATTTATTCCATTAACATTATATATATATATATATATATATATATATATATATATATATATATATATATATATATATATATATATATATATATATATATATATATATATTCCCTTCATTCATAAAGTATTTAATTACCTGTATTCCTTTCCTGTATGTCGTAATTAACCCAGTGACTAACTTATTTATACTTGTATTACTTACTTTTGTACCTTCTAATGCAACGTCTTGTTTTCTTTTAATACATTATATTTGTCTCCCCTTCAATAAAAAAGTACTTACTTACCTTTAGTGTTCACCGGTGTGTCGCAATTTAATAAGGCGGTTCTACACTAAGCTAAGCTAAGCTATAAATTCGTCACTCGTTTCATTTAATGGCATTAGTTTAAACTCTGTAAAATATTTGATTAACTTTACTCCTTTAAAACCGTTTCGAATGTAGTCATTTTCCTGTAACTATCTATAGATACCAAGTTCCGTTTAAGTTTTGTATTTCTTATTTATCACACTTATGTTCCTGTAACTATCTATAGATACCAAGTACCGTTTAAGTTTTGTATTTTTTATTTATCACACTTATGTTTTATTTACCTCATTTTATTTATTTTTATTTTTATTTTTAGACACCAAGATCCGCCTAAGTTAAGTAAATCTTATCTATTTATTATAATTTTGTATATATTTATCAGGCATTAATATATTTCAACTTTCTGTCTAAGGAAAATAATCACCTTTTATTCATATTTGTGTTTATTTATCACGTTTTGTTTATGTTAATTTTTTCTAAGGCAACTAATCATCTGTTAATCTTGTCTGTACTAATTTATCACGTTTTATTTATGTTAACTTAAGGCAACTAATTATCTTTTAATCTTATCTGTATTAATTTATCACGTTTTATTTATGTTAACTTAAGGCAACTAATCATTTTTTAATCTTATCTGTATTAATTTATCACGTTTTATTTATGTTAACTTAAGGCAACTAATCATTTTTTAATCTTATCTGTACTAATTTATCACGTTTTATTTATGTTAACTTAAGGCAACTAATTATCTTTTAATCTTATCTGTACTAATTTATCACGTTTTATTTATGTTAACTTAAGGCAACTAATCATCTGTTAATCTTATCTGTACTAATTTATCACATTTTATTTATTTTAACTTCATTTCTACGGCATTAAATCATCTTCATTCTCACCTGGGGCTCGTAATTTACCTGTTAACCACCCGGGAGAGGCACACTTTCACCTGCATTCTTTTCTCCCCCGCCAGCCAATGCATCAGCCATTTCTCTCATCGCTAAAGTATTTTCTCCTCCATTTACTCTCTAACTCCCTTTCATCTCCTCGTAATCCCTCCTAAGAATTTAATCATCCCTCTGCCATCTTTTATTTTTACCCCGCGTCTCTTTCTTTTTCTTAACATTTTCTTATTTTTTTCTTACTGGGATTTCTCTTTCTCTGTTTTTTTTATGTCTGTTTTGTTTTTAGCTTTTTTTTTCTCTCTCTTCTCAGCTTTCTCTCGACAAGGCAGCAGTTTTTACCACGTCATCTCTCTCTCTCTCGCTCTCGCTCTCTCTCTCTCTCCGACACAATATCTCCTTTCCTCTCCCTCTTATCACGGACATCTTTCCTTATTTCCTCCATCACAGCATCTTCCTCCATCTCCTCCCACCTCTTTCCTCCCTCAATACATCACCTCCTCCTCCTCCTCCTCCTCCTCCTCCTCCCTCCTCCTCCTCCTCATCCTCCTCCTCCTCCTGCCTTCGTCTACCAAATCACCTTCCTTTGCCTCCTCCTTTTTCTTCGCCTACTTCATCTCCTTGGTCTGCTCCTCCTCCTCCTCCTCCTCCTCCTCCTCCTCCTCCTCCTCCTCCTCTTCCTCCTCCCACAAAACACTTCTTTCTGCACTTCTTTCTTTGCCTTCCCCATCACTTCCCTTCCTCCTTTCCCAAATCACCTCCATCTCTCCTCCTCCTCCTCCTCCTCCTCCCTTGTCTATTTGGGTTAAAATTAGTTTGGCCTAAATATAACATGACAGTCCAACGCCTACTTATCTCTTCCTTCTTTCCTCCTCCTCCTCCTCCTCCTCCTCCTCCTCCTCCTCCTCCTCCGCCTCTTCTTCCACCCACACTACCGCCAACACCACTACCGCATCCTCTTCCTCTCCTTCTTCCTTCTTCGTACCCTTCTTCAATTTCTTCTCCTCCCTCTTTCTCTCCCTCTTCCTCCTCCTCCTCCTCCTCCTTCGTCCCCAGCGGCGGTGTCTCCTCCTCCAGGTATTAAGGGAGGGAAAAAAGGAATGGTTAATTCATGAGTGAGGTAATCTTGACTTATAATTACTGCCGATCCTCCTCCTTCTCCTCCTCCTCCTCTTTCTTCTCCTTCTCCTCCTCCTATTTCTCCTCCTCCTCCTCCTCCTCTTTCTACTCCTCCTTCTCTTTCTTCTTCTTCTTCTTCTTCTTCTTCTTCTTCTTCTTCTTCTTCTTCTTCTTCTTCTCCTCCTCCTCCTCCTCCTCCTTCTTCTCCTCCTTCGCCATCTTCTCCTTCTCCTCCTCCACCTTCTCCCAGTCCTCCCATCCTCCTTCTCCTTCTCCTTCTCCTCCTCCTCCTCCTCCTCCTCCTCCTCCTCCTATTTCTTCACCTTCTCTTCTTTATCCTCTTTCTTCTCCTCTTCCTCCTCCCCCTCTTTCTTTTCCTCCTCCTCCTCCTCTTTCTTTTCCTTCTCCTCCTCCTATTTCTCCTTCTCCTCCTCCTCTTCCTCCTCCTCCTCCTTCGCCTTCTTACGTCCCCGCGGAGAGACGTCATTATTCTTGGGTCATTATCATCATTATTATTAACCCTGTTATTAATCGCCTCTGTTGGTTTTATTTATTAACAAGTCCACTTTTTCTTCTTCTGCTTCTTCCTCTCCTTCTCATTTTCCACCTGATTCTTCTCATTCTTTCTTCACTGTCATTATTTTCATTATTATTAATCGCTACTTATTTTAATTGTCGGTTTTAATTATTATCAACACCATCGACTTTTTTTATTTTTCTCAATCTCTACTTTTCATTCTTTTCTCTTTTTCTCATCCTTTGGTCAATGTCATTATTTTCACTATTATTTACCTCTATGGTTATTCTCATTGTTGTTTTTAGATGTTACCAATACAATGTCTTTTCAGTCTTCTTTTCCCCTTTATATTCTTCTGCTTATTCTCATTATCTGGTTATTATCATTTTTATCACTGTTATCAACCGCCATTTCGATTCATTATATCATCAACACGTAACTTGTTTTTGGTGTCACGATAACCAGGTCACGAGGTCAAGAAACACGGGTATTGTCAGAAGGTGTTTGTCACTTGGTACTACATTTGTTTTTCATCAACATATAAATGATTTTCTTATTTACGTTATCTCATTATTATTCTTTTATTCTGATTTATATTATTCGGCATCTTTTCCTTTTCTTTTTTCTTTCTTTCGTTTATCCTTCTCTTACGCCTTTTCCTGACCGAGTTTTCTCTCCTATCCTTTTTTTTGCTTCCTCCTTTCCCCTCCTTACCTGCCTCCCGCTTTCTTTTCTTTCCTCTCCACCTATCTCCTTCGCCATCATCGCCACCCACTGTCATAATCGCCAAATCAGTCATCATCATCACCACGACCATCTTCACCACAACTAATCTATCATTACCACAATCATATTCACCATCACTTTCATCACCACCATTATCATCACTTTTCTCTAATCATATGTGAACTTAGATGGATTAGACAGGTATATAGATAGATAGATAGATAGATTAATAAAGATAAATAGATAGATAGATAGACAGATAGATAGATAGATAGACAGATAAATAGATAGATAGATATAGATACATATATATATAGATAGATAGATGGTAGGTAAATAGATAGGTAGATAGAGAGAGGAAAAGAAAAATACATAAAGCAAAAAATTGAACTAATGGAGCGATGAAAAGACTCCATGAAACGTAAAATTAGGACATAGAATTAGTCTTCTCCTTCTCCCCCTCCTTCTCCTCCTTCTGCTCCTTCTCCTCGTCCTCCTCCTCCGCGACCTGCTTCGGGGTCACACGTGTCAACTACGCTCGCTGTCTCGGCAGTTGTGCTTTCCTTTTGTGCTCTCCAGCATATCCTGAGGCTCTCCTATTGCTGCTGCTGCTGCTTTGCTGCTTCGCTGACCTGCTCTGCTAAGTGCTAAGTGTTATATTCACTTTACTTAAACACATTCTCCCTAGCACTCTTGCTCATCCCTTCTGCCCAAACCCTACACCTCCCCTACACCTCCTCACAACACTGTGGTGCACATACAACTCCTTCCTGACTATTAAGCTCCTTCTTAACCTTACTACACATAATTTACATATTATTTTCCAAGAAGTGTACTAGGAGGTCCTTGTTTTCAGGCTGATTTTCTTTCATTGTTTCGGTCCGTACATTCCCGCCGCGGCGTATACCCAGCCGCGCGGAGGGCGAAATTCCCTGGAGACCCTTTGTTTTTTCCTCCCTACCCGGCGTGAATCCCCTAGAGGGAAGTCTAAAGAGAACACCTGCCCGAGCCAGACAGGAGGGAGTTAATCGTTCCCACCTGACCTACTGCCACTCATTCTCTCTGAAGTTAAAAGGTAACAAAACATATCAAAAGATAACAATAAAAGATATGGCTTCATCACTACGCAAATGCCCTGGTGCAAAGGACGCTTCTGCCCCACAATATTTTGATAAGGGGCGGGTCATGTAGACACTGTCAAATGGAAAAGAAGATCTCAGATTTAGAGAGGGCTTAACTGAGTGCCTTAAAGCGTTGAACCAACGTCCCCTCTACCCGCTCTCACCCCGCTGCTTCTTCCTCTTCTTCTTCTAATTCCTCTTCCTCTTCTTCTTCTTTGCCTTCATCTACTTCTCATACTCCGACGGCCCCACCCTTCTTCTTCATCTCCCTCCTCCTCTCCTCCACTGTCCCAGGGGTCCGGACGAGAGCCATGGCCCGCAAGGTGAGGTCTTCTTCTTCTTCTTCTTCTTCTTCTTCTTCTTCTTCTTCTTCTTCTTCTTCTTCTTCTTCTTCTTCTTCTTCTTCTTCTTCTTCTTCCACTGCGTGCCCATCCATCTCCTTCTCGTCCCCCACGTCCTCCTCCTCCTCCTCCTCCCCCCCCTCCTCATCGTCCCCCTCCCCCTCCCTCCTCTTCCTCCTCTGCTTCTTCTTCTCCTTCTTCTTCTTCTTCTTCTTCTTCTTCTTCTTCTTCTTCTTCTTCTTCTTCTTCTGCTTCCACCTCCGCTGCCCGCTCATCCATCTCCTCGTCCCCCTCGTCCTCCTCCTCCACTCCCTCCTCCTCCTCCTCTGCTTCTTCTACGCCTTCTTCATCTTCTTTTTCCTCTCATTCTTCCTCCTCCTCCTCCGCCGCCTCCTCCCCTCATCCTCCTCCTCCTCGTCCTCCTCCTCCTCCTCCCCTCTTCCTCCTCTTCCTCCTCCTCCTCCTCATCATCATCATCATCATCATCATCTCCTTCTTCTTCTTCTTCTCCTGCTTCTTCTTCTTCTTCCTTCTCTTCACCTCCTTCTTCCTCCTCCTCCTCCTCCTCCTCCTCCTCCTCCCCCCTAGCTTGCAGGCGTAGACGGAAGACCATCTCCCAGCCGTCTCCTGTGAAGACGGATCACACTTCAACGGATCAAGAATCAACACCAAGGTTAACATAAAACTGGTGGGTGACAGCATTGTTAGAGAACAACTGACTGAGTTCTGTGGACGAAGTATCAAGAACAGAAGACGCTACTGTATTCCTGGTGCAAAACTACAAGATATAAAAGAAGCGGTAGACCTCGTCTCAGACCGCACGGAGCAGGACACACTCTTTGTTTTGCACGCTGGCACGAACAACGTTCAAACAATGTCCACGGAGGAAATTATAGCTGACTACCGACGAGTAATCCGCCGCTTCAAGGAAAAGTCAAGCCACATCATTGTCTCAGGGATTCTTCCGAGAATCAACGCCTTCACAGGCTTCCACAGAAAGGCGTCGAACATCAACAACAGATTGAAGCACCTCTGCCATGAAGATGAAGTTTAGTTCGCTAGTCAGTGG
This sequence comes from Eriocheir sinensis, assembly GCF_024679095.1. Taxonomy (NCBI): domain Eukaryota; kingdom Metazoa; phylum Arthropoda; class Malacostraca; order Decapoda; family Varunidae; genus Eriocheir; species Eriocheir sinensis. Next base: position 12,970,076 of record NC_066537.1, read on the forward strand.
GATCATTTATATGATATCCAGACCTTTTCCGTCCTTCCGGTCTTAACATCAATGCGATTGGATCAGCACTGCTTGTTATGTTGATGAACGAGGTGGTACTTTGTACTCAAAAACTCCGAGCGCGGAGGGCACCAAAGTATCGTAAACAACCAACCAGTAGGGACCGCTCATTACACACCAAGACCCCAACAGTGAACACAAGCAGACACCAGACTACTGTGCCGCGAAGCGTTGAAGTCAAGAAGGACATTTCTGTCCTATACACCAACGCGCGGAGCTTAATACCCAAACGGGATGAGTTACTTGCCTATGTTGACGTAGAAAGTCCGGACGTGATTGCCATCACCGAAACGTGGGCCACCTCTGACCACCTAATGACCGAATTCTCAATTCCGGATACGAGAGCTTCTACAAAACAGACTTCACAAGAAAGGAGGAGGTGTTATCTGTTACGTCAATAACAAATACCCTGCCGTGGAAATAACCAAAGAAGACTCAGAGAAATATGACACTGTATATGTTGAACTGGAGACTAGCAAGCACAACAAAATAACGATTGGAACCGTTTACAGACCTCCAAAGCAACAAGCAGCGGACGACGAAGCGCTGTACGAGGAAATTCACACCATAACACAAAACAAACAGTCAGTCATTATCGGGGACTTTAACTGTTCCAACATTGACTGGACCACGATGATTGGAGATCGGGAGGTAACAGATTGCTCGAAATGTTAGAGGACAATTTTCTTACTCAGATTGTTACCCAACCGACGAGGGAAAATAACTTATTAGACCTAGTACTCGTGAGTGATTCAGATCTCACACGTGAATGTCAAGTCGGCGAAAAACTGGATGGTTGCGACCATCACCTAATTCGCCTAAAAATCAGAACAGACCATGAACTCACCGAAAACATGTCCAAGATTCCAGACTACTCAATAGACAATTTTAACTTCGCTCGTGAGCTGCTAACCCAGACAACTTGGGAACCCATGAACCTCACTCCGGTGGACGGCGCGTGGAACGGCTTTAAGAACAAACTCCTGGAGGTAGAGGGAACGACTGTTCCCATGAAGACAAGGAGAACAAATAATGCCACAAGCACACCATGGATGACTACCCAAGTTCGACGGGCGATTAATTTGAAGAAGAGAAAATACAACTTGCTAAAGGAAAACAGCACTGACGAGGCACGCGAACAGTACCATCAAAGCCTCAGAGCTTGCAGAACACTCATTCGCCAGAGTAAACGTGACTATGAAAAGCAAATTGCACGCGAAGCCAAGTCCAGCCCGAAAAAGTTCTTCACGTATATAAGAACCAAAAAGAAGACAAAAAGCAATATCGGTCCCCTCAAAGATGAAAGTGACGTACTAACACAGGACAGTAGACAAATGGTCGAAATCCTAAACAGGAACTTCGCGTCTGTGTTCACGGTCGAGAATACCCAGTCCGTACCCGAGAGCCCTTCCCCACCGATTGGAATCACTCCCTAGAAATTGGTACAATCGACGAACGGGATGTGAAAAGTACCTAGACAAACTCGAGACAAACAAGTCTACCGGACCTGACGACTTGTCACCCAGGCTGCTCAAGGAACTCAAGCAGCAAATCCTGCCACTCACCGCCATCTACAATCTATCACTACAACAAAACAAAGTCCTGAAAGACTGAAACAAGCGAACGTAACACCGATCTACAAACAGGGAGACAAAAGTGTGGCCCTAAACTACAGACCAATCAGCTTGACCTCAGTGGCGGGAAAAATCCTCGAGAAGATCATCAGAGACAAACTCGTTAGATTCCTTGAAGACAACAACATCATTTCCGATGCTCAGCACGGTTTCAGGAACAAGCGCTCATGCTTAACCAATTTATTGGACTTCTTCCAAGGTATCTATGAAAACTGGGATAATCATATCCCCAGTGATGTTATATATCTAGACTTTCAGAAAGCCTTTGACAAAGTGCCACATGAAAGACTCCTCAAGAAACTTAAATCGGCGGGATTAGGCGACGATCTGACAGCGTGGATCAAAGACTGGCTCACTGAAAGAAAACAACGAGTTGTACTCAACGGACAGGCCTGAGTGGCTCCCGGTCACAAGTGGAGTGCCACAGGGTCAGTGCTGGGACCCATACTTTTCATCATATATATCAACGACCTAGAACTAGGATTAAAATCCAATCTTTCAAAATTTGCCGACGACACAAAGGTGGGTGGGAAGGCCCTCACAACGGCAGACTGCGAAATTATCCAGAGAGACCTGGACCAGATCACTCGGTGGTCAGAAAAATGGCAGATGTCCTTCAACACTACCAAATGTAAAGTAATGCATATCGGATCCAGAAACAGCAACCACATATACCACATGGGTGGCGAACCACTACATGTTGTGCAAGAGGAAAGAGACCTGGGTCACCATCAGCAGTGACTTGAAACAAACAAAACACTGCAAGTCCGCCTGTAAGAAAGCCAATACAATGCTTGGGTTCATATCGAGGAACTTCGAATACAAGACGCCGGGAGTTATGTTATCCTTGTATAATTCGCTGGTAAGGCCCCACCTGGAATACGCCGTGCAATTCTGGTCTCCTAATTACAGGAAAGACATTGAATTACTTGAGAGAGTACAGCGCCGCCACGAAGATGATACCATCACTGAGGACGAAACCCTATGAAGAACGACTCGAGCGACTCAACCTCTTCACGTTGGAAAAGAGACGACTGCGGGGAGACATGATACAAGTCTTTAAGTACCTGAACAAGCTCAGCAACGTTGATCACTCCAAACTCTTCACGCTACAAACTAACCTGAGAACAAGAAACAACGGAAAAACAATTCAAGCAAAGCGATGCAATACCGACATCGGCAGGAGTTATTTCTCGAATAGAGTTGTTCGCCACTGGAACAGCCTTCCTGCAGAAGTGGTTAGCGCAGAGACCATCAACTCCTTCAAGAAACGCATTGATCGCCACTTTGCTGCAACAGGAGTGAACTGAACGTTCCCAAGAGTAGGTACACAAGTGCTTTAATCCTTCCCTGCAAGCCACTCCTGTGGCAAACGGATTGATTAAATCACTGAACGCAGGCAGCCTAGTAATGAGCCAACAGGCTTTCTGCTGCCTGCTAGTCCATGTTTCCTCCTAACTCGAGGGCGACGCGGAGGGATGGAGGAGACAGGTAGACAGATGAGATGGGAAGGGACGACCTCTAAAAACCCACCTGGAAATAGGAAGAGGACGAGAGGGAGAGGAGAGGAGGGAGAGTAGTAAAGGGGAGAGGATAGAGAGGAGGGAGACTGTAGAAAAAGGGAGATAAGGGAGAGGAGGAAGAGTAGAGTAAAAGGGAGAGGAGGGAGACTGTAGAAAAAAGGGAGGTAAAGGAGAGGAGGAAGAGTGGAGTAAAGGGAAGAGGAGGGAGAGAGGAGGAGAGGAGGGAAGATGAGGGATGCTGGAACGAAGAGGAGAGAATGGAGGGGAGAGAAGGGAGAAAGTAGGAAAGGAAGGGGAAAAGAAAAGGAGGAGTGGAATAAGAGATAGAGTATAATGGATAGGAGGGAAATAGGTAAAGAAGGATGGGAGAGTAAGGGGAGAAATAGGGAAGGAGAGAAAAGAGGGGGAGAAGTAGGGGAGAAAGGTTGATTGATTGATTACTGATTGATTGACGGATTGATTGAGGTATCGAGCCATGTCACCGCAACTACAGGGAAGGAAAGGATAGGAGGGAGATAAGAAGAGGAGGAAGAGGAAGGAGATAAACAAAGAAAAAAGAAAAGAGAAGGAGAAGTAAAAAAAAGGGGAGAGTACAGAATGAATGAAAAATAGAAATAAATGATTAGAAGAAGAATTAAAGAAAAGAAAATAAGTGGGAGAGGAAGGAAGAATAGAGGAAAAGAGAAAAGGATATACGAAAAAAAAGAGAAAGAAAAGGAAACATCGTCAAAAATGAAGAAAAAAAGAGGAAAATATATGAAGTGGTGTCGAAATTATATGCATGAAACCTCACACCCGGAAAGGGGGAAAAAAAGAAGGAAAAATATGATAGAAAAAGGAAAGAATAAAAAAAATATAGTTGACAAGATAGAGAGAGATATAGAGAGAGAGAGAGAGAGAGAGAGAGAGAGAGAGAGAGAGAGAGAGAGAGAGAGAGCAAGGAAGCAATCTTTTCATAAATAAATCTGTCTCCGAGTCGCCAGCCAAGCGTACGTACACACACACACACACACACACACACACACACACACACACACACACACACATACACACATCCGGAAACTAAATTTGTTGGTAGGGAAAAGGATAAAAAAGTGCTCTCTCTCTCTCTCTCTCTCTCTTCAGCTGCCATCTTTGCTTAAGTTCATTTCTTTTTATGCGTTGTGAGTCCCGAGGAAAGAAGAGGAGGAGGAGGAGGAGGAGGAGGAGAAAATGTGGAAAAGTGAGTGAAAAGCGAAGGGAAAGACGGATGTAGAAGGAGGAGAAGGAGATGGAGGAGGAGGAGGAGGAGGAGAAGGAGGAGAAGGAGGAGGAGGAGGAGGAGGAGGAGAACTAACATATATAGAACTGAGATGAAAAGAAGGCAGAGGCAGAAGATGGGGTGTTGTTGGTGGTGGTGGTGGTGGTAATGGTGGTGGTGGTGGTGATAGTGATGGTGGTGGTGGTGGTGGTGGTGGTGGTGTCAAAGCTTATCAATGTAACCGACAGACTGAATGATTAACTCTCTCTCTCTCTCTCATTCTTTCTTTTCCCTCTCCCTACATCCCTCTCTTGACTGACTGACTGACTGACTGACTGACCGATTGACTGACTGAATGAATTAATTAATGATTGAAGGAACGAAGAAAGGAAGGAAGGAAGAAAGGAAGGGATGGAAGGAAGGAAGAAAGAAGGAGGGAAGGAAGAGGAAAGGAAACATGGAGGGACAAACTAAATGACTGACTGACTGACTGACTGACTGACTGACTGACTGAGTAAATGAATGAATGAAAACTTATTGCGTTTGCGAACTCACTGAATTAAACTAACGACTCGCCTATTGTGTTAAGGAAAGTAAGAAAGAAAAAAAAGACAGTGATAAATTACGCTGGAGAGAGAGAGAGAGAGAGAGAGAGAGAGAGAGAGAGAGAGAGAGAGAGAGAGAGAGAGAGAGAGATTAGACAAAAAAAAAACAAGACAAATGGAGAGACAATATATAACTACTAAACGAAAAAGAACAGAACAAACAAAACCTAAACAAATAATAGGAAACAAACAAACGCACAAACAAAAGCAGAACACCAAACAAAATCAAACAAACAATATAAATAACTGAGGAAACAAAAACAATATCCAGCAGTGAAAAACAACAACAATAACAAGCAGGTAATTCATCTATGTTAGTTTGACAGTTTAAAAGGAAAAATAGATACTTAATTTCCGTAGTAGTAGTAGTAGTAGTAGTAGTAGTAGTAGTAGTAGTGGTAGGAGTAGGAGTAGAAGGAGGAGGAGGGGAAGGAGGAGGAGGAGGAGCATTTTTATTGTTTTTGTTGTTGTTATGATTATTATTATTATTATTATTATTATTATTATTATTATTATTATTATTATTATTATTATTATTATTATTATTATTATTATTATTATCAGTCACTAAAAGGCCGTCAAAGGATCGTTCCAGTACAAACCCTTTTTTCTCTTTCAAGGTTTGGGGCATTTTTCCATCTCCGTAATGCTTTCCAGGTATTTCTCTCTCTCTCTCTCTCTCTCTCTCTCTCTCTCTCATAAATACTCTAACTTATTTCCCTCACATCTCTCCCGAAAACACGCACACACACACACACACACACACACACACACACACACACACACACACAGGCAGAAGGAGAGGGAAAGGAAGAGGAAAGGAAAGAAAGAGGAGAGAAAAAAGAAAGAAGGATGAAAGCAAAGACAAAATTGGATGAATGGTGTAAGAGAGGGAGAGAAATAAGGAGGGAGGGAGGGGAGGAAGGAAAGAAGGAGGGAAGGAAAGAAAGAGGGAAAGAGGAAAAAAATGAACGATTGGAGAGAAGGAAAGAAGGGAAACACGGAGGGAGGGATGGGCAAAAGAGGGGAGGACAGAAAGAGGAAGGGAGGGGGAGGAAGAAGGAGGAAGGGAGGGAAGGAGTAAGGAAGAGAGGAAAGGAAGGACGGAGGAGGAAGGGAGGAGGGAGGGATAAAATTCGACGAGATTGAATGAACGGAGATAGAGAGGGAGAGAAAGAAGGAGGGAGGGAGGGAAGGACGGAAGGAGAGAGGGAGGGAAAGAAGTAAAGAAGGAGGAAAAGAATGAAAGAAGAGAGGAAGGGAAAGAAAGGAGAGGAGGGAAGGAAGGATTGAGGAAAGGAAAGAGGGGGGAAGGAGGAGAAAGGGAGAGAGGGAAGGAAAGATGAAAGAAAGGACGAAGGGAAAGAAAGGAAGAAGAGAAAGAAAGACAAGATTGAATAGGCAGAGAGAGAGAGGGAGAGAAAGAAGGAGGGAGGGAGGGAAGGAAAGAGGGAGAGAGAGGAAAGGAAAGAAGGAGGGCAAAAAGAAGGAAGGAGAGATTAAGGGTAGAAAAGAGGGAGGGAGGGAGGAAAAGACTGAAGGAAAGAGAAGGATGGAGGGAAAGAAGGAGGGAAGGAAGGAGGGAGGGAAGGAAGGAAAAAAGGAAGGCATTGACGTAGGGCTGGGCAAAAGAAGGAAGGAGAAACGGTTGGAAGAAAAGAGGGGGAAAGGGAGGAAAAGATTGAAGGAAAGAGAAGGAAAGAAGGAGGGAAGGAAGGAAGGAGAGAAGGAAAAAAGGAAAGCACGGAGGTAGGATTGGACAAAATAAGGAAGGAGAAACGGTTGGAAGAAAAGAGGGGGAAAGGGAGGAAAAGATTGAATGAAAGAGAAGGAAAGAAGGAGGGAAGGAAGGAAGGAGGGAAGGAAAAATGGAAGGCACGGAGGTAGGATTGGACAAAATAAGGAAGGAGAAACGGTTGGAAGAAAAGAGGGGGAAAGGGAGGAAAAGATTGAAGGAAAGAGAAGGAAAGAAGGAGGGAAGGAAGGAAGGAGGGAAGGAAAAAAGGAAGGCACGGAGGTAGGGCTGGGCAAAAGAAGGAAGGAGAAACGGTTGGAAGAAAAGAGGGGGAAAGGGAGGAAAAGATTGAAGGAAAGAGAAGGAAAGAAGGAGGGAGGGAAGGAAGGAGGGAGGGAGGGAGGGAAGGAATTATGATCCCTTGTGATGCTCCTTTACCACAGAAAAGTCTCATTGGTATTCCATTAGTGGAGTAGGACTGCCACTTGAGGAGGAGGAGGAGGAGGAGGAGGAGGAGGAGGAGGAGGAGGAGGAGGAGGAGGAAACGGAAAAAGACGAGAATGACGAGGACGAGGACGAGGAGAAGGAAGAGGAGGAGGAGGACGAGGACGAGAAGGAGAAGGAAGAGGAGGAGGAGGACGAGGACGAGGAGGAGAAGGAAGAGGAGGAGGAGGACGAGGACGAGGAGGAGAAGGAAGAGGAGGTGGAGGACGAGGACGAGGACGAGGAGGAGACTGAATACGAGGAAGAGGAGGAAGAGGACAGAAGAAGAAGAAGGTAAAGAGGATTAAGAGAAAGGGAAGAGAAAGATGAAGAAGAGGAGGAAGAAAACGAAGAAAACGAAGATAAAAACTAAAAAGGAGGAGGAGGAGGAGGAGGAGGAGGAGGAGTTGGAGGAGGAGGCCTTACAAGCGAATCACATAATATATGGACGTTTTACCTTTTCCGTTTGTCGCTTTTTTTCCGTGAACCAGAGCCCGGAATGGAGGAGTGTGTGTGTGTGTGTGTGTGTGTGTGTGTGTGTGTGTGTGTGTGTGTGTGTGCCCCCCTACCCCCCACACCCACGCACACAATAACCGTTCAATATAAGGTTTCGCATGAAGACTTAAACTGTACACTAATAGCCTTCCCCTTCCATCTTCCCTTCCTTTTCCTCCCCTACACTTTCACAGAGGAGCGTAAATCATCCCTCTTGAACCCCTAACACAAGGGTTCTCAAGCTCGGGTAGGTGACAGGTAGATTGGAGGTTACCAGAACACTGTCTTAAGAGTACATCTCCTACCTGTCTTCATCTGTCTCACACACACACACGTTAGTACTGAGAAAAGATTAGGTACAGTTAGGTTAGGTTAGGTTAGGTTAGGTTAGGTTAAGTTAAACAAAGTGTCTGGTTGATCCCGTACTGAAAGCGCTCAAGTCGTAGGAAGGAGGAAATACGAGCGAAAAGAACGAAAGAAACGAGAATGAATGAAGGGAAAAGAAGAAATAAGGAAGATTAAAAAAAGATGGGAAGGAAAAACACGGAGAGTATAAGACTAAAAGAGAAACTAAGAAAAGAGAAACAAAGAAGAGATTAGAAAATAAGTATCTAGACGTTCCTTTCCTAAATGCGTTCAAGTCGTAGGAAGGAAGAAGATACGAACAACAACAAAAAAAACACGAACGAAAACGCAGTAGAGTCACGTGATCATAATTTCGTGCTTCTAAATATTCGGATTATCGGGAATGTTGGACTCGCGGCATTCGGATTAGCAGCCTTTCACGTCGATGCATATAAATCAAGGGTTGTTTAAGTATTCATTAATTATCCCGCCATAGAAAAAGCGGAATTAGCATAGAGACTACAAACTGCGCGCGGCCCATTATTATTAGCGGGTGGAATAATGGTGGTGGGATGTGGCTGTTATTATGGCTGTTGTTGTTGTTATTGTTGTTGTTGGTGGTGGTGGTGGTGGTGTTGTTGTTGTTGTTTTTAGTGATGTTTTGGTGGATGTGATAAAGTGAAACTATACACTGTCTTTTTCTCTGTTTGTTTGTTTGTTTAATTATTCCTGTGTTCTTAAATGTGGAAGAATGTGGAAGAGGGAATTAGAGATGAAAATACAGTAATAAAGAAAGGTATGAAATAATGGGAAGAGTTATTGTCGTTGTTGTCGTTGTTGTTGTTGTTGTTGTTGCTGTTGTTGTTGTTGTTATGTGATCAGGTTAAGGGTAATGGTGGAACTATATATAATTTTTTTTTTTTTATCTTTGTGTTTAGAAATTAAATGAAAGAAGGAATTAGACGTGAAAATACAAAGACAAAGAAAGGTATAAAAATAGCAAAAAAGCAGGAAAAGATGAGCAAAAAGAACGAAAGAAAATATTGAAATGAAAAAAAACAAAGACCAAGTAGAAATGAGGATTATAAATACAGGAATAATGGAAAAGATGATGAAAATGTGAATAAGTAGAGGAAGGTATATGGACAGAAAATTACGAAAAAAATATGCAAGAAAAAAAATGAAAACGGGAGGAAAGGGAAAAAAAGACAAGTACAAATGACAAGTTAGATAAAGAAAGAAATGGAATGAAAATGGATGTATGGAAAAGTATGGCAAGGGAACATGGGAAGAGACAAAACAGGAGTAACGAAAAATTAAAAATATAGAAATGATATGGACAGAAAATAGCGAAAAAAAATATGCAAGAAAAAGATGAAAACGGGAGGAGAGGGAAAATCTGACAAGTACAAATGACAAGTGATATAAGGAAAGAAATGGAAAAAGATCTTAATATATGGAAAAGTATGGGAAGGGAACATGGAAAAAGACAATCTGAATCTGAATGTATGGAAATTTATGGAATCTGAAATGTATGGAAATCTATGGAAAAATAATGGGAAGGGAACATGGAAAAAGACAAAAAAAAAGGAGTAACGAAAAATCTGAAATATAGAAATCATAAAACAAAACAAAAATAAAAGTGGAAAAAAAATACACGAAAGAATGAAGGGAATATGGAGAAGCAAAACAAATAAATAAACAAATAAATGATAAAAAAAGAGACTGAAACAAAAAAATTTAAGGGAAAAACAGAACGAGCGAGTTTGACAAGTTACGAAAAAGAATAATAAAAAAGATAAGATAAACCAAATGTGAAAGGGGAATGAGGAAAGAACAAAAATAACTGACGAGAGAGAAAAGAAGAAATGAGGAGATTAATAAAAGATGGGAAGGAAAAACACGAAAGAAAACAAGAAAAACGCCGAAGAGAAAAGGAAATAAAGAAAAGAAAACAGTAAAAACGAAAGAAACGAGAACGAATGAAGAGAAAAGAAGAAAATTAATGAGGAAGATAAAAAAAGATGGGAACGAAAAACACGAAGAAAAAAGGAAAACGAGCAAAAAGAAAAGGAAATAAAGAAAAAGAAAAAGAAAAATGAAAAGAAAAGAAGAAATGAGGACGATTAAAAAGATAGGAAGGAAAACACGATGAAAAAAAAACGAGGAAAAGAAAAGGAAATAAAGACAAGAACAAAAAAACAGTAAAAAAAACGAAAGAAACAAGAATGAATGAAGAAAAGAAGTGGAGAATACGAAGAAGAGAACTGAGGAAAAATTAAATACATGAAAATAAACATCAGAGAAAAAATAAATAAAACGAAATAAGAAAACAAAAAAAAAAATAAAACAAACAAACAAACACGAGTAATGAAACACAAAGCAAACTCCCCCAAAAAACAGCAAACAAGCAAAACACAAACACAAAACTCATTAATACGAACCGACTGCTTACTAAACACAAACAAACAAACAGACAAACAAATAAATGAAACCAGTTGCCTTACATTAGATTTTTTTGTATTTTTGTATTTCCCTTCCACTCCTACATTCATTTTTTACCTTAATTTATCCTTTATCATCTATATTGTTTCCTTATTTCCTTCTCCTCTCCTCCCTTTCCCTCTATTCTTCTGTTCCCTTCTATTTCTCTCCTTTTCCCCTTTTTTCCTTCTCCTTCCTCCTTCTCCATTAGTTTATCCTTCCTCTTCTTCTCTATACTTTTGTCTCTTTCATCTTTCTCTCTCGTTCTCTCTCTTTCTTTCTCTCCTCTCCTCTATGCTCCTCTTTTCTCTCTTCCTGTTCCTCCGTTTTGTATCCTCTCTTTCACCTCTTCTTCCTCTTTATCTCAGTTTTTCTCTCCCCAGTTCTCTTTTTTTTCTCCTGCTCCATTTTCTTTCTAAGGCTGTTTCTCCCTTTAGTCTCTCTCTCTCTCTCTCTCTCTCTTCTCACACCCCTCTTTACTTACACTCAACTCCTCCATTCAAAAACTTCCTCTTACTCTGTTTAGTCATTCCTCACCAATTCCATTCACTTATTCACACACACACACATTCCCTTTCCTCCTCCTCCTCCTCCTCCTCCTCCTCCTCCTCCTCAAATGCACACCTCCTTTACAATCCAACTGTCTCTACTCCTCTTGCCTCTTCCTTTTCCTCTTCCTCCTCCTCCTCCTCCTCCTCCTCCTCTTCCGATTCTTTCTCTTCCTTCCCTTTATTCCTGGTCGTTTCCTCCTCCTCCACCTCCTCCTCCTCCTCCTCTTCTCTTCGTCCTCTTCTCATATTACAGACTTCTCCTCCTCCTCCTCCTCCTCCTCCTCTTCCTCCTCTTCTTTGTCCTTCCTATGTCTCTTTGAATTCTTCCTATTCCTTTCTTCCTTCCTACCCTTTCTACCCACGTGAATTCTTCTTTTTTCTCTTATTCCTAGTCTTTATCTTCCTTTTCTTCCTTTCTCTAGTTTCCTCCTCTTCCTCCTCATTCTTCTTCTTTCCCAGAGGAGAGGAGGATGACTAAGATGATTCAGGGGTTGAGAAACTTGCCATACGAGGAAAGACTCAAACAGTTAAACTTGCATTCTCTAGAAAGGCGAAGGGTGCGTGGAGACATGATAGAGGTTTATAAATGGATGAAGGGCTTTAATAAGGGAGACATTCATAAGGTTTTGTTGGTAAGAGAACCGGGTATGACACGAAGTAATGGGTTTAAACTGGATAAATTCAGATTCAACAGGGACATAGGCAAAAATTGGTTTACTAACAGGGTTGTGGATGAGTGGAATAGGCTTAGCAGTCATGTGGTGAGTGCCAATACAATTGTCACATTAAAAAATAGATTAGATAAATTCATGGACAGCGATATTAGGTGGGGTTAGATACACGGGAGCTTAGGGCCTCTTGCAGACTCCTACGTTCTTATGTTCTTATGTTCCCTCCTTCTTGTCCTTCCTTCCACTGTATAGATTCCCACGAGCATTATTGTTCCTCCTTTCCTCCTTCCTATTCTTCTTCCATTTCTTCCTCCTTTCCATCCCCTCTTCTCGTTGTTGTTCTTCCTTTCATTATATCCTACCTCAAGTTTCCTCCTCATCTTCTTTTTCTTTCCTCTCCTTCAAAACCACATCATCATCTCTTCTTTTGCTCCTCCTTCTCTCCTATCCCCACTTTCTATCCTCCTCCCCTCCCTCTTCCTTCTTCTTGTTCTCCTTCCCATTCTCCCTCTTTCTTCTTCCTTTCCCTTTTTCTTACTCCAGTTTCCTTCTCCTCCTCCATATCCTTTCAATCCTTCAACCACCTCTTCTCCTCTCCTTCTCTTCCTTTCCTCACTTTCTATCCTTCCTCCCTCCCTCCTCTTCCTTGTTTTTGTTTTCCTTCCCATTCTCCCTCTTTCTTCTTCCTTTCCCGTTTTCCTACTCCAGTTTCCTTCTCCTCCTTCTTTTTCTTCCCTTCTATCCACCGTCTCTTCTCTCCCTTCTCTTTCTCTTCCTTTCCTCACTTTCTATCCCCCCTCCCTCCTCTTCCTCCTTCTTGTTCTCCTTCCCATTCTCCTTCTTTCTTCTTCCTTTCCCTTTTTCCTACTCCTGTTTCCTTCTCCTCCTCCTTTTCCTTCCAATCCTTCAACCATCTCTTCTCTCACTTTTCCTTCTCTTCCTTTCCTCCCTCCTCTTTTTCTTTATAATCCTTCTGCCCATTCTTCCTGTCCCTCCTCTCTATCATTCTTCCAAATATTCTTCTCCCTTTGTGCCTTTCTTTCCTTTCTATCCTTCATATCCACACCACTTACTCTTCTTCATACTGCTCTTCCTCCTCCTCCTCCTTTCCTCCTTCCCTCCTCTCTTCCTTCCCTCTCTCCCAGCCAGTCAGCCAGCCAGCCATTCAGCCCCGCACAAAGCCGTTCCCGGTATCACGTGACTCGGCCAGGTAACACACTACAAGTTCCCGATGCAATCTCTTATAGCCTACCTGACACGTAACTTCCTCCGGAGCCTAATTAGCGCACCGCCTCCGCTTAAATTTACCTGCTTGACCTCATTAACGCATTTATTAGGTTTTGGGAGTGGAGAGTGAAGGGGGAGATGATAGAGAGGTGGTTGATAAGAGGAGAAGGAGGTGGAGGAAGAGAGGGAGGTATAGATATTGAAGGAAGTGTGTGATAGATGGGAGATACAGAGGATATGAGATGTGGAGAAAACGGTAAGAAAGGAGGAATAGAGGGAAAGAGAAATGAAGGATGGAAGGGAAAGAAAGGTAAGTAGGAAAGAATAGGTAAGGGAAACAAGGAAGAAGGACAAGAAAATTAAAAAAAGATGAAAAGTTGAGATGAGAATATGAGATGTGAAGCTAACGGAAAGGAGGGAGATATAGAGAGAGAAATGGAGGAGAGGAGAGGAGGGAAAGATAAATAGGAGGTAAATAAATAAATGAAGAAAGGCAAAAGGGGATAAAGAGGAGATAAAGAACGAAAAAAAAGAAGGGATGCATAAAAGGAGAGAGAGAGAGAGAGAGAGAGAGAGAGAGAGAGAGAGAGAGAGAGAGAGAGAGAGAGAGAGAGAGAGAGAGAGAGAGAGAGAGAGAGAGAGAGAGAGAGAGAGAGAGACAATAGATAAGAAAAACAGGAGGAGCAGGAATGAAAAAAATGAAAGAAGGGGAACGAGGGAAAGGAGAGGACGAAATCAGATTAGGAGATCAAAGTGAAGAGAAGAAAGAGATTGGAGGGAGGGAGGGAGGAAAGATAGAGGTAGGGAGAAAGAGAAGAGGAAATAAAAGGAAGACAGAAAAGTTCAAAGCCTTAGGTATGAGAGCGAATAATGATGATGATGATGATGATGATGATGATGATGATGATTACGGTGATGAGTTAAAAATGGATTACCTGGTACATGACGAAGACAAAGGAATTCATTTTTGACAAGTGGCCACAAGATTGATGATGATGATGATGATGATGATGATGATGATGATGATGATGATGATGATGATGATGAAGGTGATCTGCTGGCTACTCAAGGTCAAAAAAAAGGTGTTATTAGTAGTATCATTATTGAAGTTTGGTTAGATAGCATAAGACAAAAGAAGAAAAAGAAGAACAAGAGCAAACACAAGAACGACAACAAGAACAAAAAGAAGAAAAGGAACATAAAATAACAATAATGAAAAAAAAACACCAATAAGAATAACAAAAACAAGAAAAAGAACAAGAAAAAAATATAACAATGAGGAAAATAACGAAACACCAATAGGAATAACAAGAATAGGAACTACTACTACTACTACTACTACTACTACTACTACTACTACTACTACTACTACTACTACTACTACTACTACTACTACATTACTACTACTACTACATCTACTACTACATCTACTACTAATTCTACTACTACTACTACATCTACTACTACTACTACTACTACTACTACTACTTACACTAATACTACTACTAATAATAATAACAACAACAACACTCCTGCTGGTGGCGCTGGTGCTGAGGCTGGCGCTGGGGAGGGGCAGGGGCGAGCGGCGGCGGCGGGCGTGTGATCGGTGATATTATTAGCGTCATTAATGATTTAGCAGCGTGTTAGGGGGGGCTTAGGCGAGTGTTCCGTTATGATAATCAGCTACGGTCTGGTCCAGCGGGAATTACAATGTTTCGCGAGACTCGGATTATATTAGTGAGTTTATTGTTATTATTAGTACGGATTTTATTGTTTTTATTGTTATGGTTGTTATTATTGTTGTTATGGGTGTATGGTATGTGTTAGTGGTTATGCAAGTAGTAGTAGAAATGAAAAGAAGTGATGAAATGATGAATAAGAAGTGGTAGAAGAAGAAGAAGAAGAAGAAGAAGAAGAAGAAGACGAAGACGAAGAAGAAGAAGAAGAAGAAGAAGAAGAAGAAGAAGAAGAAGAAGAAGAAAAAGAAAAAGAAAAAGAAGAAGAAGAAGAAGAAGAAGAAGAAGACAGAAAAAAAGTAGATTAAGAAGGAAAAGAAAAAGTTGCAGTAGTAGAAGTTGTAGAAGTAGTAGTAGTAGTAGTAGTAGTAGTAGTAGTGGAATCAGAAGTACTATTTTCGTTGATTTCATTGTTCTTATCACCATTATTATTATTATTATTATTATTATTATTATTATTATTATTATTATCATCACCGTCATCACGGCCGTCGGGCGTGTCCTGCTAATTGATGTCGGGCCAAAAAAGTTCGGCGGTTCGTAAACACGCCCGAAAAATGACCTGACCTTTGTGAACCTTAATTATGCCGGGGAAAAAATTACCTGTCTCTCTCTCTCTCTCTCTCTTATTCTCTTTCGTTTCCCTCACTCCCTCTTTAGTTTCCCTCCCTTCCTCCTTTTCTAATGCTCTTTTCTTCCTTTTTTACCTCCCCTTTCCTTCTCTCCTTTCTTCCTATCTATCTCCCTTCGCTTCCCTCCCTTTTATCGTCCTTTGCTTCCCTCCATTCCTTCCTTGCTTCCCCCTTCACTTTCCTTTCCGATGCCATCCTCAGTACACTTTTTTTTACCTGTAGAAAACGAGAGTAACACCTGGAATTAATTGAGCGGCAAGGAGGCAGCGGGGACAGGTGATTCACTCCTCCGTTGTGACAGACGAACAAACAGGAAAGGAGGAGGAGGAGGAGGAGGAGGAGGAGGTGAAGGTGATGGTGGTGGAGGTAGGAGGAGGTAGATTGATCAGGTGTGTTCTCTCTCTCTCTCTCTCTCTCTCTCTCTCCTTTTATCTCTCTTTCCTCCAATCACTTTCCCTCCTCCAAATCCCTTCACCCACTCTTCCCCTCTCTTCCTTCATCCCTTATTCTCTCTCCCTCTCTTTCTCTCTCTTTCTCACTCTCTTTCTCTCCCTTCTATGTAGACAAAAAGACTCAGATAACTGGATTTCTTCACCCTTCAAACAGGCAGTTCATCCCCTGTTCCCTCTTCCCTACCTTCCTTCCTTCCTCCTCTTCCTCTTCCGCCTCCTCTCCTCTACCTCTCCTCTCTGAGCACACAACCTCGGCCTTTCTCTGGTGTGGAGGCGGGAAACGGCATCAGGAGAAGGAGGAGGAGGAGGAGGAGGAGGAGGAGGAGGAGGAGGAGGAGGACAAGAACAGAGACATGGCCAACAGAAGCCTTTGGGATAGCTGGGAACCTCTTTTCATTTTCCATTTCATTTCATAACTCCTTTCGAAGCAGTATCATAAGAACGAGAAGGAGGACGAGTAAAAGGAGGAGAAGAGCAGGAGGAGGAAGAAGATGAGGAAAAGAGGACACAGGATCACACAAGGAAAAGGCAATTGAGACTTTTTTGGGGGACAGATATTGATTTTTTTTCATTCTTTATTCCAGCTCATAATTTCTTTGGATAATCTCAAAACAGCAACACAAAAGAGGTGAAGACGGAGGAGGAGGAAGAGGTTTAGAGGACACAGGAACTTAGACAGCTTCCCTCCTTTTCATCATCCTTCGCTTCCCTCCATTCCTTCCTTCCTTCCCCCTTCACTTTCCCTCTCCAATGCCATTCTCATTACACTTTTTTTTTGACCTATAGAAAGCGAGAGTAACACCTGGAATTAATTGGTCGGCAAGGAGGCAGCGGGTACAGGTGATTCACTCCTCCGTTAAGAGACAGACAAACAAACAGGAAAGGAACAAAACAGCAACACAAAAGAGGTGGAGACGGAGGAGGAGGAGGAAGAGGACACAGGAACACAGACAGAGACACAGCAATTGAAACTTTTTGGGGGACATATATTGAAGACTTGCTGGAGTTTATTTTACCTTTCTCCTTATTTATTTCACCCCATAACTTCTTTGTCTAATCTCGAAACGGCATGAAAGGAAGACAACACATAAGAACACAGACAACACAGACAGAGATATCAACAGAAAGTCTTTGGAACATGACTGAGTATCTCTTTTTCCTTTTTCCATTTTGTCTCATTGCTTCTTTGTCGTCTTTCGAAACATTATCAGGAGGAGGAGGATGAAGAGGAGGAGGAGGAGGAAGAGGAGGAGGAGGAGGAAGAACACAGGAGAAAGAGGGGAAGAAATGACAGCATGGAGGCTTTCGGTTCAAAATGGAGCTATCTGTCACTTCTTTTCCTCTTCCATTATATAAGGAAAAAGAGGAAGAGGAAGAGGAAGACCACGGGAACACACGGGAACTCATGCAATACGGTCTTGATCAGGTGTGCTCTCTCTCTCTTTATCTCTCTTTCCTCCAATCACTTTCCCTCCTCCACACTGTCACCATCTCCTCATACTCGTTTCCTTTCCAAACTAAAATGTTTTTCGAATGACGTTACAACAGTCGACTCTTCGTTAGTTTCGTTATATAAAAGGAATAACACAAACGCAAAACCACACACAGCAACGAACTTTTTCCCTCCACACTCACTCAAATATTTCGGCTTACGTTGCTCTCCGACTCTACGCTATTCTAACACCGGCCGGTCTGTCTGTGTGTATAACCTTCCTCTGTTCCATTATACAAGAGGAGGAGGAGGAATAACACAATAACACATAAACACGGCAAATTCTTTCAAGTTTTTCGCTCCACATTCAAATATTTCGGCTCCCTATGCTATCCCGTCCTAG
Source organism: Eriocheir sinensis (assembly GCF_024679095.1). Taxonomy (NCBI): domain Eukaryota; kingdom Metazoa; phylum Arthropoda; class Malacostraca; order Decapoda; family Varunidae; genus Eriocheir; species Eriocheir sinensis. Next base: position 12,987,784 of record NC_066537.1, read on the forward strand.
TCTATGCTGTATCTATCACATCTTTCTCTGTTTTAATATATAAGAGGGCGAAAAGGGATAACACAATAACACATAAACACGGCAAATTCTTTCAAGTTTTTCGCTCCACATTCAAATATTTCGGCTCCCTATGCTATCCGGCCCTATTCTATGCTGTGCCTATCACGTCTTTCTCTGTTCCAATATATAAGAGGACGAAAAGGGAGAACAGGAAAACCCACAGCAACAAAACTTTTCAACTCTTTCGCTCCACACCCAAATATATCGACTTACATTGCTATCCGGTCCTATTCAATGCTTATACGGGTCGTTCTATATATATATCTGTCACCTCTATGTCAAATTATATACAAGGAGAAGGAAAACGGATACTACAAGAACATGAAAACCCACAGCAACAAAATCTTTCAACTCTCTCTGTCTACACTCAAATATTTACATTGCTATCTGCTCCTATTCTGTGCTTATTTGGGTCGTTCTATCTATATCTGTCACCTCTCTGTCACGTTATATACAAGGAGATGGAAAACGGATAGCACAAAAACATGCAAACTCACAATAACAGAATCTTTCAACACTTTCGGTCCACAATCAAATACGTATTTCGACTCGCATTGCTCTCCGACCGTGCGCAATGCTGACTTCGACTGTTCTATTTGTATTTGTCACCTCTTCCTCTGTTCCCCCCCAAAAAGGAACCGGAAAAGAGATAACACAATAACACCAACTCTTTTTCCGTCCACACTCAAATATTTCGACTCCGCTCTCCGGCTGTACGCAATGCTGACTTCGGCCCTTTTGTTCTTTACGTCCGCCGCGCCGCCTCGTCCCCGCCGCACTGCCCCTCGGTGCCTCCGCGTCCCAAGTTACAATGGAAGTTAGCGTCAAAGTCAGGCTTGATATAGGGCGTGGGTGTGATTTGGCTCCCCTCGACGGCCGGCCGGGGAAATCAACCGAGCGGGGGATTCGAAGAGGGGTCCCTGGATTGAGTTAGTATACTGTCTTATTCTTAAACATTTCGACGGCCAAGTTCGAATATTTGACAAGTCTTTCGTGGGAGTTTTGAGGATTTCCGGGGCTAGTTTTATGGCCCTGGTGGTAGTTTGACCCTCCTTCTCTACCATGAACGGGTTGTAAGGCACTTTTTTTTTACAGCTAAAGAAACAGCTCAAGGACAACAACAAAAAAAATGGTGTAAAACAAGCCCGCTAATCGCTGTTCCCACAAAGACAAAAGTAATGAGCGGCCAAAAGAGAGATCAATTACGGGAGGAAAGGTGTCGTGATACTCTGCACGGGTTGCAAGGCACTAATGTATATAGGATGTTATCTAAAACAGACAATATGAAAACGGTAACAAGATAGATAGCCGCTTCCCCCTCTCATTTCCTTTTCCCTCACCCACCCCTTCTGCTCTCGCCTCCCCTGCTAGCATAAACAGACAGACAAACCTTTTAACCATCCATATTATCTCTCACTCACCCCGTCAGCTTTCCCTTGTCACAGCCACTCCCCTTCCTCACCCCTTCACCCCTTCCTCACCCCTTCTGTCCTCCCTTCCCCTGCTAGCATAAACAGACACACCATTCACCCTTCCCTGCTCTCTTTCACTCACCCCGACAGCTTTCCCTTGTCACGGTCAGTCCCCTCCCTCACCCCTTCACCCCTTCACCCTTCCCCACCCCGAGACAGACCTTTCACCCTTTCATGCTCTCTCTCACTCACCCCGTCAGCTTTCCCTTGTCATGTCTCCTCCCTCATCCCTTCACCCCTCCCCCTGTACCCATCACTGGACATGGATACACAACGTTCAATCCCCCCCCCCCCCATGCCCTGCCACCCCTACCTTCCTCCTCTGCCCCTCCCCCCGCTCCCCGTGTCATCTCTGTTTCCATGTGAAAATTCTAACCTCGCCTTCCCCTCATTCCGACACAGAGAAATAAAAATCCATGTTTGCTACGAAAGGAAAAATAAAAATGTCTGTTGGAATAAAAGGTTTGCCAGGGAGTCTATCGTAACTATATTATATTACAGAACAAAACTGAGACGTTGCTGAAAAGAGAAATAAAACACATTACTAGTACGAAAGCAGAAATATAAACGACTTGGTGGGAAAATAGGTTTGCAAGTGAGTCTATCGTAACTACCAGATCCCTACACTTGTCTGGCAACACTGAGATTATATTGAAAGGAGAAAACTCGATATCTGTACGAAAATAAAAGTAAAAAAATTTGACTTGATGGGTAAAAAAAAAAGGATTACAAGGGAGTGTTACACTTGTCTGGCAACACTGGGAACATGTTGAAGCTTAGGCCAGACTTCTGACATGCTATTGGAAGAGAAAGAGAGGTACGTGTGTGTGTGTGTGTGGGGGGGGGGGGGGGTAGAAGGTCCGATGCACATTCCCAGCACGCCGGGGGTATACATATAAGCTGCCCGATAAACAATAACTACCCCAAAACAGTTAACGAGCCTATACCATACAGCTGTCCACGCCCACTGTATCTTAACCACTAACCTCTTCCTTCTTATCATACCCTTGATTAAAAAAAAAGTACAGTGCTGCCCTCTATATAAAAGTTCCTCCTCGCACGGTACTTATTTTTCACGGTCAAGGACACGTACCATTAAAACCAATATTTCCGGATCATTATGTAAGAAGAGGGAGAGGAGGAAAAGGGAGAACATGGAGGAGGAGGAGGAGGAGGAGGAGGAAGAAGAGGAGGAGGAGGAGAAAGAGGAGGAGGAGGAAGAGGAGGAGGAAGAGGAGGAGGAGGAGAAAGAGGAGGAGGAGGAAGAGGAGGAGGAAGAGGAGGAAGAGGAGGAGGAGAAAGAGAAGGAGGAGGAAGAGGAGGAGGAGGAAGAGGAGGAGGAGGAGAAAGAGATGGAGGAGGAAGAGGAGGAGAAGGAGGAGAAGGAGGAGGAGGAGGAGGAGGAGGAGGAGGAGGAGGAGGAGAAGGGTATTTTCATCGATCCATTTTATTTCTGTTGCTTCTATTTTATCGGTCTACTTTTATCTATTTTTTTCATCTATCTACTTTTTATCTACCGTTCCTATCTCTATTAATCTACTTCTGTTATCTATCGTTCCTCTTTCTACCAGTCAACATCTATTTCTATCGTCTTTTCCTCCCTATCGATCAATTTCTAAATCTATCGTTCATATTTCTACATTTTATCATTTCTATTTCTATCTATATAAATTCTACGTCTGTTACTTCCATTTCTCTATCTATCATCTCTATTTCTATCTATTTCCACATTTATCGATTTATATTTCTATCCACATACTTCATCATCTTTTACTACTGTACATATCTATCGTGTCCATTTCTCTATCAAGGTTTTCCTATCCATATCAATCTCTATTTACATCTATCGTTTTGAGGTATCGTCTGGGGAACCTGTTTTGGGGCCATCTTGTCGGCAGTTCGTCAGTGGCTCTCTTGCCCACGGGAAAGACAACACGATCCCGGAGACCTCGTGCCCATGTCAGAAATGTACTGTTCGCTATAACTGACGGAGGAGGAGGAGGAGGAGCAGGAGGAGGAGGAGGAGGAGGGGGAGGAAGAGGAGGAGGTGGAAAAAGCAAAAAAGAGGTCATATAAACGGAATGAAGAGATGTAAGTGGAGGAAGACAAGGTGAGGCAGGAAGACAGTCGATGTAAAGGGAGGAGGAGGAGGAGGAGGAAGAGGAGGAGGAGGGTAGAAAAAGGAGAAGTTGAGGAGAGAATTAGAAGAGGACAAAAAAAAGCGAAGAGGAAGAACTCTGAAAAAATGGAGAATGATTCAGAGGAGGAGGAGGAGGAGGAGGAGGAGGAACAGAAGAAGGAGGAGGAGGTAGAAAAAAAGAAGAATTGGTAAAGGAAAAAATAAAACGAAGAACAGGAATTCGAAAAAAAAGGAGTGAAGCAAACGAAACAGAACAGACAAGAAGAGAAGAGGAGGAGGAGGAAGTAGGAAAAGAAGAGGAGAAAGAAGAGAAAGAAAAGGAGAGAAAAGATAAAGAACAAAAAAACTCTGAACTCTGAAAAAAAGGAGAATGAAACAGACGAAGCAGAACAAGACAGAGGAAGAGGAGGAAGAGGAAGAGGAAGAAGAAGAGGAAGGACAGAAACAGGAGGAGGAAAAAGAGGAGGAAGAGGAAGAAGAAGAATAGAAACAGGAGGAGGAGGAGGAGGAGGAGGGGGTAGAAAAAAAAGAAGAAAAAAAGATAGAATAGAACAGAGGAAGAAGATGAAGAGGAAAAAGAGGTGGAAGAGGTGGAAGACGAAGAAAAGGAAGAGGAGGGGGATGAGTGGAGGGTGGGGGGGGGCAGGAGTGGGGGGAGGGTAACATCACAAAACTTTTCTGGGCGGCAAGAGTGATGTGAAGTGAGCCGCGCCGATCTCCCGCTGAACGTGTGTGAAATATTACGTTAAAGTTGGCAGCTTCATCACCACCACCACCACCACCACCACCACCACGACCACCACCATTGCCTTACCTCTATGCCATCTTCACCACCTTCAGCAACACCAAGATACTTACTTTTCTATCCCTTTACAACCATCTTCATCATAACCACCACCACCACCACGACAGTTACTTCTCTATACCTTCACCATCACCACCACCACCATCATCACCATCATCATCATCACCACCATCACCATCGTCATTACCTCACCTCTATACCTCCACCTTCACAACGGTTACTTCTTTATACCTTCACCATCATCACCACCATCATCATCTAGTACATCATCATCACCGCCATTACCTCATCTCTACACCTCACCCACCATCACCAACACCACGACAATCACTTCTGTGCATCACCATTTTCACCATCATCATCACCATCATCTCTACATCACCACTATCACCTCCATGACAATTACACCTGTCACTATGTCTCTACTCTACACCATCTCTACACTACCACCATCAACACCATCACCATCACCGTGATCATATCCATCATCACCATCACCACCTCTCTACACCTCACCCACCATCACCAACACCACGACAATCACTTCTGTACATCACCATATTCACCATCATCATCATCATCACCATCATCTCTAAATCACCACTATCTAGGCGCAGCGAATAGTGGGCTTTTTTTTTCATTATTGTTTCTTTTTTTTTTGCCCTTGAGTTGCTTCCTCTGATGTAAAAAAACAAGAAAAAAAACACCTCCATGACAATTCCACCTATCACTGTCTCTCTACACCATCTCTACACAACCATCACCATCATCACCAAAACCTCCAGTACCTCCTCCCTCCCTCCCTCTTTCCCTCCATACTCTCTCTCCATATATCTTTTCTCAACCTTCCATTCTTCTCTCTATCTCTCCTCTCACCTCCCCTATTCATCTTTCTTCTCCTCCTCCATCTTTCTTCTCCTTTATTGCGTTTTTCATGGATTCCTTTTCACCACCAACACCACCAAGTAACGAAGGAGTGTAGGGAAGAGAGGAAAAGAGAAAGAGGAGTAAAGGGGAAGAGGAAAGAGGCAGATGTTAAAGGTATGGGGTTAGGGAAGGGAAGGGGAAGGGAAGGGGGGTTTAAGGGAGAGTGGGTAAGGAAAGGAAGGGAAAGGAAGGGAGGGTAAAGGGGTAAGGAAGATTAGTTATTATTAAGAAGGATGAGAATAGGATAAAAATTGGGTTAGGGAAAGACCAATCGACTGACAGACAGATATAAAGACAAACAGACACAGAAAATGACGGACAGAGAGATAGACAGACACACAAGAAACAGCACACACAAAAAATCATACAAACAGAAAGGTAAAAACAGACAGACTTGTACACACACACACACACACACACACACACACACACACACACACACACACACACACACACACACAAAGCGAGTCCCAACGAGAGAGAAACAAGGAAAGGGTGAGGAAAAAACGTTTAAATGGAAAGAAGAAAAATAAAAAAAAGAGGAGACAGCCAAAGGTGAAAAGACAAAGAGGAGGAGTGAAAGAGACGCCGAGAAAAGAGGAAGAGAGAGAAAAGAGGAGAAAGAAAAACACCGAAGGCAGTCTGAAGGCGAAAAGGAATGAATGAAAGGAAATAAAAGAAAAGAAAGACGGAGGAGGAGGAAGGAAAGATGAGAGAGAGAGAGAGAGAGAGAGAGAGAGAGAGAGAGAGAGAGAGAGAGAGAGAGAGAGAGAGAGAGAGAGAGAGAGAGAGAGAGAGAGAGAGAGAGAGAGAGAGAGAGAGAGAGAGAGAGAGAGAGAGAGAGAGAGAGAGAGAGAGAGAGAGAGAGAGAGAGAGAGAGAGAGAGAGAGAGAGAGAGAGAGAGAGAGAGAGGGGGGAGGGGGGAGGGGGGACGTGCCACCGCCGGACTGGAATGGATCAGGGGCGTTTGAAGGTCGAAGATGAGGGATATAAGGAGGAGGAGGAGGAAGAGGAGGAGGAGGAGGAGGAGGAAAGAAAAAGAAGACGAAACAGATGAGGGAAATTAGTGGGAGAAGGAGAAGAGAAGATGCAGAAGAAGAAGAAGAAGAAGAAGAAGAAGAAGAAGAAGAAGAAAAGGGAAAAGATGAAGAACAAGAAAACTAAGATCATCACCATCATCATCATCATCACGTAAAAAGATAACAACAACAACTACTAATACTAATACTAATACTAATACTAATCCTATCTACATCTACTACCACCACCACCACTACAACAACAAAAAAATTAAAACGGCAAATGACGAAGGAGGAAGAAAAATATAACTGCCAGAAATGAAATGGAGGAGGAGAAGGAAGAGGAGGAGAAAGAGAACGACAGACGAAGAAGAGGATGCCAAAAAGGAAAGCGGAAGAGGGAAGACGACACTGGAGGAGGAGGAGGAGGAGGAGGAGGAGGAAGTGCGGATACGCCTTATTGGAAAGAGAAAGAGTGGATGGATAGCAAGACTGTTGGGAGAATTGAAAATTTATGTGGGTGATTAAGAGAGAGAGGGAGCAAGAGAGAGAGAGAGAGAGAGAGAGAGAGAGAGAGAGAGAGAGAGAGAGAGAGAGAGAGAGAGAGAGAGAGAGAGAGAGAGAGAGAGAAAAAAAACAGACAAACGCACAGACACAGACAAACAGACCGACTGACAGACAGATAGAAAAAGAAAGAAAAGAAGAAAAAAGTAAAGAATAGGAAAACAGAGGAATGGAATAGAAAAAAAATCATAAAACATCAAACACACACGTACACACACACACACACACACACACACACACACGCACACACACACACACAAACAGGGAGGTATTTATGCATATGAAGATAATACCCAAAGCAAGCCATACGCATGACCACATAATTTATATAGAAAACAGAATACATACACAAAGGGGAAGATTTATGAACGTCTAAATATACAGACGTACTCAGGAAAGGCAGGGTAACGAAAATAGCACTAAGAGAGATAATGATAAAGATGGTACAAAGGAATATTGAAGGAAGGAAGGAAGGAAGGAAGGATGAATGAAAGGAAGGTAGGATAACTGGAAGGAAGGGAAGCTTAAATAGGAAGACTTGCACAGAGAAGGAAAACAAAATATAAAGAAAACGTATGAAGGAAGAGGAGCAACAGAAATAGGAAGAAAGAATAAGGAAAAGCAGGAAAAGGGAAGAAATCAAGAAAACGAAGATAGATAAAAAGAAAAACAAAGGAAAAACTGGAAAGGAGGAAAAGAAAACGAGACAATAAAATAGAAAGAGCCAGGAACATAAGAGATGGAAGAGTGACAGACAAAGAAGGAAGATGAACTGGAAAGGAGGAAAACAAAAGAAGATCGAAAAACAAAAATGCGTAGATACAGGAACACCAGAAATAAGAAGTAATAAAGACTAATAAAGACAAAGCAGCACTCGAGAAGAAAGTTAACTCGGGAAGACAGTCGTAAAAAGATAACCACCAAGAACAGTGAGGAAGAAAGGAAAAGAAAAGGAGATAAAAACAGAAAAAGAGAAAGATCGAAGAAGGAAGAAGCGTCACTGAGGAAGAGAGGTGAAGGAAAATTGTCGTAGAAACATAAGGATAAGGAAAGGAAAAGAAAAGGAAATAAAAAACAGAGAAAGAGAAATATAAGGACACAGAAAGGAAAAGAAATGGAGATAAAAACAGAGAAAGAGAAAGACTGAAAAAGGAAGAAGAGTCACTGAGGAGGAGAAGTGAAGGAAAATAGTCGCAGAAATATAAGGACAAGGAACACTGATAAAGAAAGGAGAAATGGAAAGGAACAGAAGAAAATCGAACACAGGAAGCAACAGGAACAACAGAAACAGGAGGAAATAAAGACTAATAGAAAGAAAAAGACTGAAATAGGAAGACATGCGTAGGAAGACAGTCATAGAAAGAAGGAAGACGAAGAAAGGAGAGCTGGAAAGGAAAAGAAAATGAGACAAAAACAAAGGAAGAAAAGTGCTCAAGTAGGAAGAATCTAAACTCAGGAAGACAAGAAAAATAAGTGGACAGGAAAACACAGAAAACAAACACAGCAACCAACAACAACAACAACAGGAAGACAGGAAGACATAAAGACTAATAGAAAAAAAACACTGAAGGAGGAGGAGGAGGAAGATAGCTCGGGCAGCCTCGCGCAGGAAGGAGGAAGATAAACGAAGAGAGAGACATATGAGACTCCTTCCAAGTTGTCGGGAAGTCGGGTAAATAAACACAAGTGGATGAAACGAAGACGGACGGAGAGGTTAGACAACGCAAATAAGGCCACAAGCAAGTGCGTGTGTGTGTGCGTGTGTGTGTTGGTGTTGGGGGGGGGGGAGGTCGGGGGGCTTGTGGTTTGCGTTGGAAAATGTATGATACTAACACGAGAGGAGGTAGTAGTAGTAGTAGTAGTGATGGTATAAAAGGAAGTAGTAGTAGTAGTAGTAGTAGTAGTAGTGCTGGTGGTAATAAGTAGATGATGAGAAAAAAAACGAAGAGAGGAAGGAAGGAAGGAAGAAAATGCATGGAAAAAATGAAGGGTAGGACGGAAAGAAAGGAAGGAAGGTTGAAGTTAAAGAAGGAAAGAACGAAGGAAGGAAGGAGGGAAGGAATTAAACGCATGAAATAAAAATGAAAGGAAGGAATCAACGAACGAATGAATGAAGGAATTAACGACACATAATGAACTGACGAAGGAAGAAACAAACAAAAATAAACAATGCAAGAAAGGTGAAAAAACAATGAGTCGAGAAAAAAAAAATGGAAATACAAAACAAAAAAGCAATGAGAAAATGTTTGGAAGATTTTAACCAACACGAACCAAAAAAAAAAATGCAACACGATGTACATATTATTTTTTTTTTCACAGCGCAGGAGGCAAAGGCAAAAAAGTAAAAGCAAATAAAAAACAACATAAAACAGGACCCCAAAAAAGAGAACATGAGGAGTGTGAAAATGAAGGTAGGTTAAGTCAAGAGACAGAAAGTTAAAAATACATAAACAAAAACTGAATGAGGTTAAAAAGTAAACTACACAAAATAAAGAAAAAAAATATATATATACATGCAGAGCGTAATATAAACTTTAGACCATTACTGAAAACATTACGAAAAAAATATATATATAAATACGTCCTGAAAAGTTAGGAATAGAGAATAAGAGATACATAAATAGACATGAAAGTTAAAAAGTAAACTACAGAAATAAAAAGAAAAAATATATACAACAAGCGTGATATTTAACTCATGACCAATACTGAACACATTATGAAAAAAATACTGATATAAAAATACGTACTGGAAAAATATAAAAAAATACAGACTAAGAAATACGTAAAAAACTTGATATGAAACTTACAAAAAATAAACTACACAAAATAAAGGAATAATAAAATATACATGACAAGCGTAACATTCAACTTAGACCATTCCTGACCGAAACACGTCACAAAATACACTCACTGAAATAAAATAACCGAACGCTCTGAAAAAAAAAAGAAAAAAAATAGGAAAGGAAAAAATATGAACTATCCCCCAGCGACAATGATCACCTAAGAGATTAAAAACAAACAGAACATAAATGCCTGAAAAGACGATTTCAAGGCCAAGCTTCTCTAAGTGGAAAACAAATAGATAGTTGTACAATATGAAATGAAAAACTTGCTAAAAATATATAACTAATAGGCCTTTAATTCTGTGTGTGAGTGAGACAGACACAGACAGACAGATGATAGGGAAAAAGAAACAGGCAAACAGACAGAAATATAGACAGACAAAAGCACAGAGAGAGAGGGACAGAAAAAGCGACAATTACAGACAGAAAGACACAGACAACCACACAAACAGGCAGATAAAAAGACACAGACAGACAAACAGATAAGAAAACAGAAAGACAGACAAACAGAAATACAGAAAAAACAGACAAAGAGAAATACAAACAACGAAACAGACAGAGAAAAACAAAAACCGAGAAACTAACACAGACAAACAGATAAGAAAACAGAAAGACAGACAAACAGTAATACAGAAAAAAAACAGGCAGAGAGAAATACAACAACGAAACAGACATAGAAAGAAAAAAACACTGAGAAAGTAACACAGACAAAAACAAGAGAATTACACAGACAGATTCAGATAAAAAGACGGACAGAGAGACAGACAGACAGACGGACAGACATAATAAAAAGGGCAATAAGAAAAGAGGAGGCACAGAAAGAGAACCAAAAATCATAAAATATCAGAACCGACAACAGAGAATTCCCTTCCATTATACCGCGACATCCAATCCTCTTATTGTGCGTTGCGCTCTCTCTCTCTCTCTCTCTCTCTCTCTCTATAAAAGCAGATGGATACATACATACAAAGTGGATGTTATTCTCTCTCTATAAAAGCAGATGGATACTCTCTCTCTCTCATAAATAATAACAGATACATACAATCGCAGACGCCTACACGGGTTTATGTGTGTGTGTGTGTGTGTGTGTGTGTGTGTGTGTGTGTGTGTGTGTGTGTTTATTTTTTTCCTTCCGATACTATATATTTTCCTCCATAATGTTTCGTTCACGGCACATTTACCTCACCACCCTATAACTCCTCCTCCTCCTCCTCCTCCTCCTCCTCCTTTCCTCTTCTTCCTTTTTCGTCTGCTCCTCTTCCTGATACTCGTCTTTACCATTATCATCATTCTTTCCTTCTTCCTTCCTCCTTCTTTTTCTCCTCCTCCTAATACTCTTCTACGTACTTGCTCTTATCTCTCTTCCTCCTCCTCCTTCTCCTTCTCCTCCTTCTTGGCAAATGTTCTAATCTCCTCATTTTTATCCTTCCTCATCCTCCTGGTCCACCTCCTCCTCTTTTTTGGTACATTATCTCCTTCTTCTTCTCTTCATTGGTACATCTTCTAATGGGGATGCGGGTGTGGTGAGCCCGGAGACATAGGTTCGAATCCCACCAAATTAGCCCAGTGGAGGAAGACTAGGCCTACCCACATACTGCCCAGATATCCGATCAACTCTAACTGGGGTATAGCATGGGCCAGAGTCATATACCACGGCAGACACTATAAAAAAAAATTCGCCTGCTCCACCAACGGGCTGGGTCAAGGAGACACCTAAAGAGAGTTTACCGGCACTTCTCCCGAAATTGACCTCTCTTTCGGCCACCTCTTTGGATTCTTTATAGGAGCAGCGAACAGCGGGCTTTTTTTATTATTGTTTCCTTTTTTTGTGCCCTTGACCTGTCTCCTTTGTGGCAAAAAAAAATGGCAGCACTTAGAAGAACAAAAAATATCTTGCCTCCTCTTCCTATCTTCCTCCCCTTCTTTCTTTATTTATCTCCTCATCCTTCTTGCTCCCTCCTGATCCTTGGTATCTATTTTAATCTCCTCCTCCTAATCCTTTTCCTCCTCCTCCTCCTCTTCCTCCTTTTACCTTCCTTCTCTTTTTTTTCCTTTTTATCCTGTTTTTTCTCCTCTTCCTCCTTCGTACATGTTCATATTTTCTCTTCTCCCTCTTCTACCTCGACAAATGTTGTGGTTTCCTTCTCCTCCACTCCCACCACCACCTCCTCAATCCCCCTCTCCCCACCACCACCACCACCACCACCAGCTCCCTAACACACCTCCATCACACACCGCACCAAATTTAATACATCAAACACACCACAGTAATTACAGCGCACGCCATCTATCGAGCAGGAAGGTAGTCAGTGTAGCCAGGGATGGAGATCAAAGTACCGGATGATAATTATATTGCTGTGGTACTCTCTCGATGCTGGGGGACAGATGGAGCGTGGGTGTGTTGATGGATAAGGGAGAGAGAGAGTAGAGAGTGATGGTGAGATGGTAATACAGAGAGGTGACAAGTGATAAGAGAAATGGGAGGAAAACAGATAGAAGAGATAGAAGGGATACAATAGAAGAATGATGAGACTAGGAGATGAAAGAGATATAGGAGATAGGATAGATGAAGTAGTAGAAGAGGAGAGGAGAGAGGTGAGAGATGGGGAGATAGGTAATATAGAAAGGTGACAGGTGATGAGAAATGGAAGAAAAACAGATAGAAGAGATAGAAGGGATACAATAGGAGAATGATGAGACTAGGAGATGAAAGAGATATAGGAGAGAGGATAGGTGAAGTAGTAGAAGAGAGAGAGAGAGGAGGGAGGTGAGAGGTGGGGAGATAGGTAATACAGCAAAGTGACAGGTGATGAGAGAAATGGGAGAAATACAGATAGAAGAGATAGATAGGATACGTAATAGGAGAATGATGAGACTAGGAGATATGCAAGAGATGAGAGATACATATAGGAGATAGGACAGGTGAAGTAGTAGAAATAGGAGAGATATAAGAGATAAGCGAGAAGTGATGGTATATGACATAGGATGAGATACAAGAGATATGAGGTAAAATAGGAGAGATAGGAATTAGATAGTGATATGTGGGATAAGATACTAATGAGAAGAAATAGATGATGTTGGTGAGATAGGATATAGATGAAGATACTTAAGTAAGGTGAGTAGCGGGGTTTTTTTCCTATTCTTTTTGTTGTCCTTGAGCCTTGTAAAAAAAAAAAGGGGGGGAGATTGAAGAGATATGTGTTGAGAGTAAAAAAACATTAGTAAAAAAAAAAAAAAAAAAGAAAGGGGAGATAGAAGAGATATGTGTTGATAGTAAAAAAACATTAGTAAAAAAAAAAGAAAAAAAAAGAAAGGGGAGTTAGGAGAGATATGTGTTGATAGTAAGAAACATTAGTAAAAAAAGAAAAGAAAGAAAAAGAAAGGGGAGATAGAAGAGATATGTGTTGATAGTAAGAAAGATTTGTAAAAAAAAAAGAAAAAAAATGGGGAGATAGAAGAGATATGTGTTAATAGTGTGAAACATTAGTAAAAAAAAGGAAAAGAAAAAAGAAAAGGGTGATAGAGGAGATATGTGTTGATAGTGTGAAACATTTGTAAGTTAATGTAATGACTGTGTCAGAGCTTTGTTTGT
>NC_066537.1:13003705-13036205 GCF_024679095.1 Eriocheir sinensis
AATATATATAAAAAAATATACGAACGCTCACTAATTTGATCACCTGCACATTATACCTGACTGCTTTGTGAGTGAGAGTGAGTGAGTGAATAAGTGTTAGTGTGTTAGTGTGATGGCTCGCGATTTTGTGTTTGTTTGTTTGGTTGGTTGGTTTTGTCAGGGAGAACTACGCTGTATTCTAAATGTCTTAGGTCTTCTATAAATTAAATTCGTATTGCTGTTTTGAATTACACCAAAAAAGAAGTTAAAGAGATAAAGAATTAAATACAATAAGGAAAATAAAAGATTGCATAAAGAGTTCCCAATAGAAGAAGAAGAAGAAGAAGAAGAAGAACACAAAAGAACAAGAACAACAAGAAGAAAAAGAGCTAGAACAAGAATAAGAAGAAAAAGAAGAACAAAAACAAGAGTAAGAATAGGAACAAGTAAAAAAAATAGGAATAAAAATAAGAAAAAGGAGATGAGGATAAAACATGAGCATTATCAATATTTTCTCTCTCTCTCTCTCTCTCTCTCTCACACACACACACACACACACACGGACAGACGTACATACATCAAAGAGTCTCATTCCCACTGCAATTAGGAACAAAATGAAAAGCGCCGATGGCCAGAGAATGAGAAAAAAAAATAATATATAAATGTTCGACTGTTCCCCGATGTGTTCCCTTCCGTCTGTTGGTCTTTTCCTTCTGCTCTCTCTCTCTCTCTCTCTCTCTCTCTCTCTCTCTTACGTACCGATTCAAACGCCAAACTTAATTTACTAGTGTGAAAGTAAGAGAGATAGTGAAAGCTAAGAGACAATAGATAATAGATAGATTGATAAATAGATAAGTAAAAAACGCGAAATACCTTTGATAAAAATAATAAGAATAATGATAATAATAATAATAATAATAATAATAATAATAATAATAATAATAATAATAATAATAATAATAATAATAATAATAAAACTGCCAGATGATAACAAGAAGATACCAATATGATATAGACGCACAAAGAAGAAGAAGAAGAAGAAGAAGAAGAAGAAGAAGAAGAAGAAGAAGAAGAAGAAGAAGAAGAAGAAGAAGAAGAAGAAGAAGAAGAAGAAGAAGAAGAAGAAGAACAAGAACAAGAAGAACAAGAACAAGAAAACCAGGAACAAGAAGAACAAGAAAACAAGAGCAAAATCAATAACAAGAATAAAAACAAGAACAACACGAAGAAAAAAAGAAAGAAGGAAGAGAAAGAAAAAAAAATTGATTAACCAAAAAAAAACTAAGAGGAAAAGAAAAAAAATAATAATGATGAAAATAACAACAACAACAACAACAAAAATAACAAAAACAAAAGCAACAACAGCAAAAGAAGAAAAAAAACACCAAATCAACGACTGATCGAGCACAAGCAAACAAAAACAGACGAACGAACGAACAAACAGACAAACAAACAAAGGCCCCACTCAGACAATAGATAAAAGGAACACACACACACACACACACACACACACACACACACACACACACACACTCTTGACACACATTAACTCTCTCTCTCTCTCTCTCTCTCTCTCTCTCTCTCTCTCTCTCTCTCTCTCTCTCTCTCTCTCTCTCTCTCTCATTCATTAATTTATTCCTCCTACTCCATCTTTCCTTCCTTCTCTTTCCTTCATTCCTTCTTTCTTTCCTTCTTTCCTTTCTTTCTTCCTTCCTTCCTACCTTCCTTTTTTTCATTTTTTTCTGTTTGTCTTTTTTTCTGTTTGTCTTTCTTTTTTTCTATCTTTCCTTTTTTCTTTATTTTCTTTCATTCATTCATTCATTCATTCATTCATTCATTCATTTATCAATTTATCTATTTATTCTTCCTTTCCTTTCCCTCCTTCAATACATTTCTTACCTCATATCTCCCTCTCTCCCTTCTCTCCCTCCGTCCCTCTCACCCTCCCTCCCTCCCTCCTTTCCTCCATATCTCCATCCCATATGCTTCCTCTCACCCATATCATCCATTCTTTCCTCCCTCCCTCCCTCCCTCTTTCCTCCCACTCATCCATAACATTATACCTCCCTCCCTACCTCCCTCTTTCTCTCCCTCCCTCCATTTATTCGTCGCCTATATGCACCCACACACAGACACATCGATCTCTCCCTTCCTTCCTTCTTTCCTCCCTTTTTTCCCTCCTTCTCTCCTATCCTCCAGCCCGTCGCCTCTCCCTTTCTCTCCATTTTTCTCTCTCCATCTGGAAGAGCTACGGTTCCAGTCAAGAGGAAGGAGGGAGGAGGTAAGGAGGGAAGGGAGGGAGGGAGGGAGGGAGGGAGGGAAGGTAAAATAAGGATGTTTGGGTAGATCATATATTTTTCTTCCTCCTTCTCCACCTTTTCTTCCTCCTCCTCCTCCTCCTCCTCCTCCTCCTCCTGCTGTCTCAACTAACTAGATATTATTGCATACACCAGAACCCTCTCTATCCCTCCCCCTCCTCTCTCTCTCTCTCTCTCTCTCTCTCTCTCTCTCTCTCTCTCTCTCTCTCTCACACACACACACACACACATATACACCTATTCCCCATTTCCCACCTTATTCCTAACATTCTCTCTCCCCCTATTCCTCTCTCCCTCCCTCCCTCTTTCTTCCTCCCTCCCTTTCTCTCCCTAGCCTACATGAGTTCCACCTGACGACAGAGTGATTAGTCACGCTCCAGGCCCTTCTCTCTCTCTCTCTCTCGTGATACCCTAAGACAATGCCACTCTTCATCTCCTCAAGAGCTATGAAGAGGAGGAGGAGGAGGAGGAGGAGGAAGAGGAGGAGGAGAAGAGTGGTTGAGAGGTTAAAAATTGAGAAAAAAGTATAGGTCAGTTGCCATACACTCCTACGATAAGAGAGAGAGAGAGAGAGAGAGAGAGAGAGAGAGAGAGAGAGAGAGAGAGAGAGAGAGAGAGAGAGAGAGAGAGAGAGAGAGAGAGAGAGAGAGAGAGAGAGAGAGAGAGAGAGAGAGAGAGAAGAGGGGGGAGAAAGGAGTTAAAGAAGACAGGGAAGGAAAGAAAGAAAGAGAGGAGGAAGGATGAGAAGAAGACAGGTAGAGAAAGGAAGGAAAAGGAGTACAAATAAAAAGAAGGAAAGGAAAGAGGGAAACGTGACAGGGGGAGAGAGAAACAAGGGAGGAGAAGGAGAGAAGGAGGAATAGATGACAAGGAGGGAAGGAAAGACTGGTGGGAAGAGAAGAAAGAGAGGAGAAAAGAGGAGAAAAATGATATGAGAGAGAGAGAGAGAGAGAGAGAGAGAGAGAGAGAGAGAGAGAGAGAGAGAGAGAGAGAGAGAGAGAGAGAGAGAGAGACCATAAACCCCTCATTACCTAGGCATCTCAGGTAGTTGTTTCCTCTAATGAACAGTTAAGGCGGGTAAAGTTCATCACCTTGCCTCATAATGCTCTCTCTCTCTCTCTCTCTCTCTCTCTCTCTCTCTCCTCCCTTCCACCCTTTCCCTCCCTCCCTGTCATCTGTTCCTCTTTCCTTCTTTCTTCTCCTTTCTCTCTCTCTCTCTCCACCTGTCACGTTTCCCTCCTTCCTTTCCTTCTTTTTCATCCTTCCTTTCCTTTCTTTCTCAACCAGCCCTTTTCCCCTCTTTCCCCTCCCCCTCTTTTTTTTTTTTTCATCCCCGTCTTCTTTTACTTCTTTCTTTATTTATCTCTCTCTCTCTCTCTCTCTCTCTCTCTCTTGACCTCTTCCTTTGCCCAACTCTCTGTCTGGCGAAGTTTCAATCAGTGTTTCTGTAATCTCTTTCTGTCTGTTTGTATGTCTGTCTACATGCCTGTCTGTGTCTCTCTGTGCGTCTTTCTGTCTGTCCTTTAACTGACTGTCTGTATCTGTCTTACTTTTAATGTGTCTGTCTGTCTGTCTTTCTGTTTGTCTGTCTATGTATGTATGTATGTATGTTTGTTTGGATGGATGGATGGATGAATATATGAATGAATGAATGCTCAGGGCACACACAAAAAAGGAAACAATAAAAAATAAGCCCGCTACTTAATATATGAATGTATGTATGTATATTTGTCTGGTAACTGTCTGTCTATGAGTACGTCTATTTGAGCTTGTCTGGTAACTGTTTACGCGTCTGTTTGTAAGGGTTTGTCTGTCTGTCTGTCTGTTCGTCTTAACCTTCGCTCCATTTCACGGAAGATCTTCGTTCTCATTTCAACCTCCTTTTCTTGGAACGCACGACAATGTATCATTCTTCCTTCTAATTTTTATGTTTACGAATGACCCCACTCCCCCTCCCCGTCCCCCTCTCTCTCTCTCTCTCTCTCTCTCAAGTGCCTCACAATGGATGTCTAAAAAGTTGTTGAGTTTTGAGAGTAAAGAAAAAAACACAAAGCTTGGTTAGGTAGCATTGTATGAGAGAGAGAGAGAGAGAGAGAGAGAGAGAGAGAGAGAGAGAGAGAGAGAGAGAGAGAGAGAGAGAGAGAGAGAGAGAGAGAGAGAGAGAGAGAGAGAGAGAGAGAGAGAGAGAGAGAGAGAGAGAGATACTTGAATTTACCGTGGCGGTGGCGAGGAATCCAATTACTACATCATTAATGCACGCACACACGCACGCACGCACGAACACACACACACACACACACACACACACACACACACACACACAAACACAGTCACAAAGTCAAAATGATGATAATGAGTGCATACTACTACTACTACTACTACTACTACTACTAATAATAATAATAATAATAATAATAATAATAATAATAATAATAATAATAATAATAATAATAATAATAATAATAATAATAATAATAATAATAATAATAATAATAATGAGGTAATTAACAGACACCGTACAATCCCCGAAGCAGTGCCATTTTTCACTTTCCCTGTGTGTGTGTTTGTGTGTGTGTGTGAGAGAGAGAGAGAGAGAGAGAGAGAGAGAGAGAGAGAGAGAGAGAGAGAGAGAGAGAGAGAGAGAGAGAGAGAGAGAGAGAGAGAGAGAGAGAGAGAGAGAGAGAGAGAGAGAGAGAGAGAGAGCATGTGTGCTATTTTTAGTTTGCATTCACAACTTTAATGACGACGAGAGAGAGAGAGAGAGAGAGAGAGAGAGAGAGAGAGAGAGAGAGAGAGAGAGAGAGAGAGAGAGAGAGAGAGAGAGAGAGAGAGAGAGAGAGAGAGAGAGAGAGAGAGAGAGAGAGAGCACAGAAAAAAATAAAATAAAGACCCCATAGCCAAAATACGTGCCGTGAATAGAAAGAGGAGGAGGAGGGGGAGGAGGAGGAGGAGGAGGAGGAGGAGGAGGAGGAGGAGGAGGAGGAGGAGGAGGAGGAGGAGAAGGAGGAGGAGAAGGAGAGGGGGAAGGAGGATACGGAGGAGAAAGAAAAGCAAGAGTAGGAAGGAAGAGAATGTAAAGAGCAGAGACGTGAAGGAAATCGAAGATACCAGAAACCATACAGTAAGAAGAAGAGGAGGAGGAGGAGGAGGAGGAGGAGTAGGAGGAGGAAAAAGGAGGAAAGCCAATATACATAAAGCAATACATCAGTGAACACGAACTGAAGGAGGAGGAGAAGAAGGAAGAGAAGGTGGCGAAGGAAGAGGAGGAGTAGGAGGAGGAGGAGCAAGAGGAGGAGAAGGTGGTGGAGGTGGAGGAAGAAGAATGAGAAAAAAAGGAGAAAAGAAAAATGGAGAATAAGAATAAGGGAAAGTGAGCGAGCCGGAAATGAGAGAGAGAGAGAGAGAGAGAGAGAGAGAGAGAGAGAGAGAGAGAGAGAGAGAGAGAGAGAGAGAGAGAGAGAGAGAGAGAGAGAGAGAAAAGCCGCAATAACAAATAAATGGAGCTACATAAAAAGATGGCTTATCCAAGCGTAAGGACAAAAAAAAAAAAGGAAAAAAATGAGAGAGAGAGAGAGAGAGAGAGAGAGAGAGAGAGAGAGAGAGAGAGAGAGAGAGAGAGAGAGAGAGAGAGAGAGAGAGAGAGAGAGAGAGAGAGAGAGAGAGATGGAGGAAGAGGAGGAGGATGGAGGAAAAAATTTGCTCTCGTAGGACAAACCAGCAAGTCCAGATTGCATCCTGGGAGAGTGGAGGAAAATGCTGACGAGGAGGACGAAGAGGAGGAGGAGGAGGAGGAAGAGGAGGAGGAGGAGGAGGAGGGACAGGATGATGGAAGAGAGGACGGACAGATAGGTTGAGGATGGTAAAAATGGAGGAAGTGGAAGAGAAGGAGGTCGAGGAAACGAATTAGGAGAAGGAGGAAGAGGAGGAGGAGGAGGAGGGATGAATATGAAGGAAAAATGGAACATTAAAAAAAAATAGTGAAAATGAAGACTTCTGAAAAGACATGCGAACTAAAACACACACACACACACACACACACACACACACACACACACACACACACACACACACACACACACACACACACACACACACACACACACACACAAATTTGAGAAGAAGAATAGTTGAAGAATTTGAGAAGAAAAATAGGTAAATAAACACTTGACACGAGACACTTGAATCTATGGACTGAGAGAGAGAGAGAGAGCGTACGCCAAAATTGCATGAAGATAAGATTACCCTCTCTCTCTCTCTCTCTCTCTCAAGGCAACGCATCTTAAGAGTGAATTTAAATGTAAATTATGTGACTTGGTAATGAGGGAATTGCTGATGAATGATGGTCTTTCTCCGCTATTATTATTATTATCATTATTATTATTATTATTATTATTATTATTATTATTATTATTATTATTATTATTATTATTATTATTATTATTATCATTACTATTATTTTTGCATATAATTATTACACTCTCTATTCAGGAGCAGTGAGTAGCAGGCTCTTTTTTATATATATTTTTCTTTCCGCCCTTGAGCTGTCTCCTTAGCTGTAAAAAAAAAAAAAAAAAAAAAAAAAAACTTAGTATTATATGTTCACAATGTTCTGTACTGCATCATCAATCATAGCTATACCACTACTGCCGCCACTGTTACCTCTACTATTACTTGTACTACTACTACTATCACTACTATTATTCTTGTGCACTTATAAACAATCAACGGAATGGGCAGTTAACTAAAAATATAGCACTGATTTCAATAAATAATAAAATCGCTCTCGAATCACAAAAACAAGAACGGGATATTAACAAAATTTACAACATATACGTTATTTACAACAAGAATGAACTATTACTACTGTTACTACTACAACAATTACAACAACAACAATATTAACTAGTCTACTACTACTACTATCACCACCCCCACCACCAACAACACCACTATAACAATAGTAGCAACAAGAAAAAAAAAGAAAACAACAACAGAGCCTACCCTTTTAGCCTCGCATGTTGAATCAGAAATAAACACCGCCGCTAATTGTGTAATAGCTCCGAGTCAAACACACACACACACACACACACGTAAAACACTATATATAAAACAAGTATTAGAATATACGATAACTAACACCAAGCAATAGATAAGAAAAATAACACGTATTAAAATGAAAAACACACATACAGTAAATACACACACACACACACACACACACACACACACACACACATAAAGACACACACGTAAAATAAAACATATATAAAACAAGTATTAGAAAATATGATAACAAACACCAAGCACTAAATAAGAAAAAAAAAAAGTATTACAATGAAAAACACACATACAGTAATTACCCAAACACACACACACACACACACACACACACACACACACACAAACACACACATAAATGCATTCCAGGTAAAAATCTAAAGAAAAAAGCAGCGGGGTCATCAACATCATCAGCAGCAAGTAATTATGTCAAACACGTAGAATTTGTGGTCACAGGTTGAGCTCTTAATGACCTTTTATTTTTTTTCCATTTTATTTTTTAACTAGAAAGAATAACGTGAAAAAGAGATGAGGTGATTCTTCTCCCCCCCCCCTCTCTCTCTCTCTCTCTCTCTCTCTCTCTCTCTCTCTCTCTCTCTCTCTCGGTAATTAGGTCATGGCTCGTTACCGACAGCTGGTTAATGAATCGACGGTAATATCATCATCTGTCCACGGCCGATATTACCCGCACGAAGGGAAGAAGAAAGAGGAAGAGGAGGAGGAAAGGAGGAAGAGGAGGAGGAGGTGGAAGGTAATGGTAAGAATGATGTGCATAACGAGGATGATGATTATGGTGGTGATGATGATGATGACGATAACGATAATGTAATGTCTGGTGTGAATAATAAATGAGGAACAGATAATTGCAGAACAAAAGTAAGAACAAAAACAACAAAATTAACAAGAACAAGGACAGGAATAAGAGTAATAAGAACAAATATAAGAAGAACAGGTAAAGGATAGCGACGACGATGATTTTGGTGATAATAATAATAATGATAAAGTGAAAAAGAATGGCATGCTAACTATAATATTTATTTTGATATTACTAGTACACCAGCTAATAATAATAATAATAATAATAATAATAATAATAATAATAATAATAATAATAATAATAATAAAAATAATAATATAATCTTCAGTATCAATAGCCTACAGACTCTCACCAAATGTTATTCAAATATTTAATGCTAATTCCAACAACAACCTGTTATTTTAGTGGAGACAACAACGCCAATAACCAAATATCAGTAAACACTATATCTATATTTACATTACCTCATCACCATTATCATCATCACCATCATTCTTCAATAAGGCACACGATTTTTTTCCTTCACGATGATATAAAAAAATAAGCCTACAAGATAAAAGAACAACAAGAACAAACACAAAACAAGACAAATGGCAGATGGAAGGATCAAGGGGGAGGAAATAGGAACAGGAGGAGGAGGAGGAGGAGGAACAGGAGGAGGGAAAGGACAGTCTTCATTAGAAATTCCATTATTCACTCCCTCCCTCAACGAGCCAGCATCCAGTAGGCTATCTCTCTCTCTCTCTCTCTCTCTCTCTTATTTCTTCCCTTTCCTTCCAATATATGTGTTTATGATCGATGACACGTATCGAACAAGAAATAATGGCACAAAACTTAAGTGTAATCAAATAAATTCAGGCTGTATATACCAATTTTTTCTTCACCAACGTTGTAGTGCGAGAATGGAATAAACTCCCACCTTAAAAACCAAGCTCGACCGACACTTCCTTCACCTTAATATTAAGTGAACTAGAACTGCTAAGTCTTGGTGGCATTTGATTTAATATAATTTCACTTAGGTTGCAGGGCTGACCACCTAGTCTGGACCATAGGGTGTAGTGTGGTTTGTATGTCTATGTAAATTTATGTAAATCTCTCTCTCTCTCTCTCTCTCTCTCTCTCTCTCTCTCTCTCTCTCTCTCTCCACCTGTCACGTTTCCCTCCTTCCTTTCCTTTTTTTATCCTTCCTTTCCTTCCTTTCTCTACCAGCCCTTTTCCCCTCTTTCCCCTCCCCCTCTTCTTTCTTTTCTTCCCTGACTTCTTTTACTTCTTTATTTCTCTCCCTCCTCCCCCCATCTCTCTCTCTCTCTCTCTCTCTCTCTCTCTCTCTCTCTGCTTTAAGCCTGACAGCACGTCACTCACCAACAACAAGTAATACATAAATAATTGACAGCTCACCAAAACATAGACAACTGGTCAACTTTCGTGATGTCGGCTGAAAGTGACTTGTGGCCAGAACACACACACACACACACACACACACACACTGGACAAACAAACAAGTACACACGCAACAACAATATCAACAACACAACAAGAAATGGTCGCCACACACACACACACACACACACACACCGCCAACATTATCTTTATGGAGTGATTATGGCAATGTATTTAATTTATCTAATGACATAACACCAGGGAGAAGACTATAATAATATTAATGTTGTTGTGAAGAGAGAGAGAGAGAGAGAGAGAGAGAGAGAGAGAGAGAGAGAGAGAGAGAGAGAGAGAGAGAGAGAGAGAGAGAGTGTGTGTATGTGTGTGTAAACTGTGAGGTATACAATTTTTCAGCTCAATTTAAACTTTCATGGGTGTTAAAAATGTAAACCTACAATTGAATGTTTAAATGCAGCGTGAAGCACTAGGCTATGGTGGCAAATAATATGTAAATGAATGCTAGGCTAGGCTTCACACACACTAATATTATATAAATGAACACAGCAAATACATGAATCATACGACCTCTAATATTTACTAGCCTCATAACTGTCACCATATTTTCAGAGCCTCATTTTAAGCCTCAAACCCGTGTAATCAATATAATAGTTTAATCGAGTGAACCACGGGTCGATACACTGCTTCATGCACGGCAGTTCGAATCCTTTTAACATAGCCTAGTCGACGAGCCTTTTTTTATACCTCTTTTAATCCCTACTCTTTAAACTCTTATCCTCTGATACTATTTATAATCCCTACCTTCAACCTTTCAACCTTGTAATCAAGAATAAATTAATGAGAAGCATAATCCGCTGGAGTAAATAAACTACGCCACATAATTATACCGTTTTTAAGATTATATTAAGTAACAAGTAAAGATTATAAGAAGCAACATTAAAAGTGAACAAAAAAAGAAATAAGAGAAGAAAGAAAAAAACTACCATTGCTATGGTCATCGGATATTAAAGCAAACAATAAGAGAAAAAATAAAAAAAACAAGAAAATACAAGAACAAGAAGATAACGGAGAAAGAGAAATAAGAATAATTGAAAGGTAATAAAAATAGACTATAATTTACAATATCAATAAATACAACAAACAATAGTAAAGAAAGAACAAAACAAGAACAAAAACTAGAAAAGATGAAAAAAATTACAGTAGAAAGAAGTGAAGGAGGAAGAAGAGAGAAGGACAAAGACGAAAAAGATAAACACAATACCAACCAACCAACCTACCTTGCACGTGCTCACTCAAGGCTTACGCGGCAAAGGAGGCGGGGAAGGTGTAGGAGGGGAAGCAGGAGAGGCCGCGTTATTTATGGCCAATATTCGCCGATCCGGAGTTCATCACGCCTCTCTGTGCGCCTCACGCCTTCGCGAACTCCCAAACAACGCCCATGAAGGATTCCCGATATTCCTTAGACTCCAGAAACGCGGATAATCGAAGATATTTACACAATCACTGATCACAGCCACACATAACGCCACGAGGGAGAGAGGGAAGGAGAGGGAGGGAGAGAGGGAAGGAGAGGGAGATAGGGGGGAAGGAGAGAGAGAGAGAGAGAGAGAGAGAGAGAGAGAGAGAGAGAGAGAGAGAGAGAAGGAGAGGGAGGTAGTGAGGGACTGAGAGGGAGAGGGGGAGGCAGTGAGGGGGAGAGGAAAGGAGAGCGAGGTAGGGAGGGATGAAGAGGGGGAGGCAGTGAGAGAGGGAAGGAGAGGGAGGTAGGGAGGGAAGGAGAGGGGGAGGAAGTGAGGGAGAGAGGGGGGAGAAAGCATCGTTGCCAGTCGTATTTTCACAGTATTACCAAAAGTCACCCTAAAACTGTTCTTGTTAAAGGTTAAGGTTAAAGATAGGCTATACTGTATTTAACTCATTAATGTGATTTACGTTTTTTTTTTCTTCTTTTGCTTGTTTATTTCAGAATGAGGAAAGGAGCACAGAGGGGGGGGGGGGTAGAAGAGAGAGGGAGGTAGGGAGGGACAGGGAGAGACAGGGGGGGGAGAGAGAGCATTGTTGTCACACATTGTCACAGCCTTACCAAACCTTACCTCAAAACCGTAGCCTAGGAGTTAAAATAGACCAGTACTATTACTGTATATATGTATTGTAGGCTGTATTTTAATTCTCATATCTGTGACGTAAGCACCCTTTTAATTTAACAGGTACTATATATATTTTTAGAGCATTACCAGACCTAACGTTAGAATCGTACCAAATGTGTACCAAATTATGGTAATATATTTTTACTCTCACTTATGTGATGGAAACGATTTTTTTTATCATGGTATATTGCATTCTGGTTATAATTAGACTTTTAATGAGGTGTCTTTCAAACTCATTCGCTTCGTGTCATTTTAGAAAGCTTCAGTTCGTATCTAAATAATTTTCTAGACACAGTACAGGAAAGTTCGCACTATTATGCATACCAGGCGCACTTAAGACAGCCAGAAAAGCTTTATTTAATATAATGATGCAATAAATGGCAATACTGTGGAAGAAAACAAAACAGGCAGCTGAAGCGAGGTGACGTGTTACCAAATTATCGTACTCACTCACCGAACCACATTATGTTTCTGACCAAAATATCTCACACCCACACAAGTAAACGCTTTCCCCAGAGTATATAATTAAAACCTTGACCATTAATGCACATGGACACGTGTGGAAAGGGCAAGGCAACTAAACTTAACTAAACTAAAGCTGGTTGAATTGTTTATATGTTAAAGTGATTATCGTACATGTGACAACGCTGCCCAGGTGACTGTTTCCACATGCAATAAACACGACCTTTGATGATTTATGGACTCGCTAAAATATCCTAATTACTATTTGTTAATTCATTTACTATTTTCTCATTAGGGAGTCAATGTTTTGTTCCCTTACGTTGTTGTTGACGTGGCTGTAGAATTTGGCAAACTCCCTAAAACCCTTCGTATGTATTGTTTGCTGTTGTATTTCCGGCTTAATAATAACCTGCATCTTTTTAGGTGGTTAAAGTATATTGTTTACTGTTATCTTTCGTTTATAAGTGAATCTGTTATTTGTAGATGGTTAATAAGTAAAAGTTTCGTTCCCTCAATACCTATTTATCATCCACTTAGTTTATACATGGCAGTAGGCTATTGAGGTTTGCTGTTTTCTTTCGTTTATTTATAACTTATTTTCATATGGTTAAAAAGTAAAAGCTGTGTTCCCGCTATACATATTTCTTACCCAATTAGTTTATGCATGAGAGGAGGCTACTGACGCTATTGTAACCTCTCCCACATTTCCTGTATAAGTTCTTTCTTATTTCCCTTAGTTTTCTTTTGTTAACCTATAAGATAACTCATTTTCAGACAGTTAAAAAGTAAAGGCTTCGTTCCTATTATGAATCTTTCCTATCCAATGTGTTTATTCATGACAGTGGGCTATTGAGAAAACTCCCACACGTTGCATATATAAAAACTTCCTTGTTCTTTCCCTATGATTTCCATGCAAGAGCGCTGTTATTGTGTATAGAAACGAATACAAAGAATCAAAATTTTGCCAACACTGTGCACTCGTTTCTTTGCTGTTGTGTTGGCCAGCGCAGAGAGAGAGGTGCAAGATATGGCTTTTGAGCGCTATTTGTTTTTAATCACGGCAGCCGTCGGGGCACAAACAACAAACACCCGCTGGATATAACGACGGGAAGAATAGCCCATCATGGAAAAATAAAGAATAGCCTCGACATGGGAAAATAAAGCCGTGAAAGACCGTTTACTATTATAGGCGTGAGGGGAAGGAAATAAAAATAAAATGAAATAAAAATAGGAGGCTACGTATAACTAAAATAAGATAAATAGAAACGAAACAAAAGAATGAAGCCTTGAAGGGCCATTTACTATGCTTGTGGATAGACAAAAAAAAAAAGTATTAATATAAAGAAAATAAAACAAGAATAAAGTAATTAAGCATTGAAAGACCATGTACCAGAGAAAGAGAAGGTGAGAGAAGATAAAAAAAAAAATTATGTACATGTAGATTGAAATAATAAATGAAACGGTAAAAATAAAGCCTTCAAAGACCATTTACTGAGTGTGAGGGGAAAGAAAGAGAAAGATTTCAGCTACACATTTTTATTTCCAAAGCTGCCCAACCAAAGAATCTGACGTTGTTTGCCTATAAAAATTACATCCTTTATGGACCTCACATCTTTGTTGGTCGTTTGAATGTTGCTGAATGTGAATGTTATCAAAGCTTAGGTAAATACCGTGATAAGGATAGAAGTCTACCCAGAGCAGTAGGAACATGGAATAGCCTAATATTTGGATTTTATGTTATTTAGTGCTTTTTTTTTAATTCAGTAAACAGTATTATCAAGTAGGAAATGATTCGAAAACACTAAAATAATTATTCTATTTTATTTTCATTTTATTTATACTTTATTTCATTTATTTTTGTATATTTCATTTTATATCATTCATACATAATAGCTTGATTTGTATTTCTTCCACGTAAAACCATACATATTTTCTCATTATTAGCGTACATTATGTCATTACAGCGCTATCTATCACTTTGAGAGCTGTGTAGAATATACAGAATGGTACACCTATTGCAGAAGATGAAACAAAGAATAGATTAAATGAAATAAAATAAATATGGTGAGTTGATTAGCGTGCAAACAGTTGTCAAGAAAGAAAAAGGCAATCAAGGTAATAGAATCAATGAGATGATTAATGTAAAGAGTAAAAAAAAAAACTTATAAACTCATTCCATTTGTTCTTTGTGGTAAACTAACGAGATTAAAAAGCTTAATATTTATCAGCCATTCCATTAGTATTTATTTCTTTATAGATCTTCACAAACAAAACATAATTCCCACTTCAAAACTAATCCATGTCTTTAGAAATAGGTGTGTGTGTGTGTGTGTGTGTGTGTGTGTGTGTGTGTTTCAGGGGTCATTACCGAAAAATTAGTGATGGTAGAGTTTAATTAATGAAAAAATAGTGGTAATTAATCAAGAAATGTAATAATGGTGATAATATTAATAATGACATCAATGATAATTATAAAGTGGTGTGTGTGTGTGTGTGTGTGTGTGTGTGTCCAGTACTTAGTTGCTGTGTACCGTTGTTGTTGTTGCTGTTATTGTTGTTGTGTGTGTGTATTTGCTTGCTAGTGTGTGTGTGTGTGTGTGTGTGTGTGTGTGTGTGTGTAAATGGCATAAGTGAAGCCATTCCCAGGACGACTTTCATAAAACTCGTAGGCTATAACTTTCTCGGCCAAGTTTTCCTTTATTTTCATTCATATTCGTTGGATCGCGGCTTCCGGGAATAATTTACGTCGCTACCTGTGTGTGTGTGTGTGTGTGTGTGTGTGCTTTCTTTATTTTTTTTTCTTTATTATGACACACACACACACACACACTTTTCAGATTTTTTATACTGTCATTGTAACTGGAATTGATATTGGAAGAGATAAAGTAGTAAAAAGAGAAGAAGAAGAAGAAGAAGAAGAAAAAGAAGAAGAAGAAGACAATGAAGTGGTTAATTAATAAAAACGATAAAACTAATTAGAGTACAAGGAATAATCATTAATATATGAACATAATTTCCACCTTATTATCATCATCATTGTTACCATTATTATTATTATTATTTATATTATCATCATCATTACTACACTTAATAATTACCTGTATCATTAATGCTACTCTACCTTCAGTAATGTATCGCTAATGACCACTGAAATGCACACACACACACACACACACACACACACACACACACGCACTTAATCGCCCGGCAAATTTAGTGCTGCCGTTAATACAGTTAGTGCAATTACGCTCAAAATTATAAAGAAATTGCCGCGTACATTTATGATACGCCGCCGCCAAAAATAAAATCCGTAAATTACACTCGATTACACCGACAAATGAGAGGAACAAAGTAATGCGCGTATGAGATTGAATAAACAAATAGATAAATAAACAAATAAACAAATTAATACTTCAGTAGACCAATATATACTTTTTTCAGCCACAGAGTTAATGAAGTGTAAGGTTATGAAGCATCAAAGACAAGCCGAAATTGCATTATCCAGAACATTAGTCAATATAACCATTATGATGAAGATGATGATGATGATGATGATGGTGGTAGTGGTGATGGTGATGTTGACAATGGTGGTAGTGTTGTTGTTGTTGTTGTTGATAGTGGTGGTAGAGGTAAGTAGTAGTAGTAGTAGTAGCAGTAGTAGTAGTAGTAGTAGTTATAGATGTAACAGTAGCAGTAGTAAAAAAAATACAAAAAAAAAATAATAATAATAATAATGATAATAATAATAATAATAATAATAATAATAATAATAATAATAATAATGATAATAATAATACCACCACTATCACCATCACCACCACTATCGCAATAATAATGGTGGTGTTGGTGGTGATGGGTAAGGGTGGTGGTGGTGGTGGATGGTGGTGGTGGTGGGTAAGGGTGATGATGGTGGTGGTGGTGGTGGTGGAGGGTGGTGGTGATGGTGGTGGTGGTGGTGGAGGGTGGTGGTAGTGGTGATGGTGATGGTGGTGGTGGTAGATGGTGGTGGTGGTGCTGAGTTTATGGCTCAGTGTGGGCTTTGTAATTAACTGTAAGGGAATTAATGAAGCCTTAGACAGACATTACGAGATGAAAGACTTTATAGGGGGGGGGGGGAGGTGAAGGTGAAGGAGGAGACAAGCCTTAACAAAAGAAGACGAGAGAGGAAGAGGAGGTTAATGGGAGGAGGAGGGAGAGAAAAAAAGGAGAGAAGAAAGGAAGCAGAACGGCCGGAGGCAAAGGAGAAGAACAGAGGGAAAGGGGAAAAGGCACAACAGAAGATGAAAGATAAGAGGAGAGAATAGAATAATAGAAGGAAGACAGAGAAACAGAAATAGACAGAGAAGAAGGAAGAAAACGTAAAGGACGAGAGTGAAAGAGAAGAAAAGGGAAGGAGAGAAGGCAAGACGGATGAAGAGAAAGAAAAGGAAAGAAAAGATAGAGAAGAAGGGAAAAAGAAAGACAAGAAGAGAAAGGAAAAAGAGAGTAACAGAAGAAGAAAAAAAACAGGATGGAAAGAGAGAAAAAGAAAGAAAGTAAAAGGAACGGCGGTGAAGGAGGGAAGGGATGGGAAGGAGAAAAGGTAAGACAGGAGAAGCCAAAAAAGAGGAGAAAGAAAGAAGAGAGTAATAGGATGAAGGAGAAAACTGGAATAGAGAGGACAAAGTAGAAGAAGCCAGAGGTGAAGGAAAAGAAGAGAAAGTAAGGGGACGAGTTATGACAAAAGACAGAAGGAAGAAAAAGGAAGAAGAGAAAGCCATAATAAAGAGAAAATAAGAGAGAAAGAAAAAAGGAAGAAGGTGAAGAACAACAGAAGAAGACAAGGGAGAGAGGAGAAGGAGAAGAGTAAAAGGAGGAAGAAGAAAAAAATTGATAAAGAGAGAGGAAAAGAAAGTAAAAGGGACTTGGGTGAAAAAAATGAACACAAGAGAAAAGAAGACAAGGGAAAATAAAATAAAGAAGGAAGAAGATGAAACAAGAGTAGAGAAAGAAATGAGAAAGTTAAAAGGAAAAACTAGAATTATTTTGGAAAAGAAGTGAAGGAAGAAAACAGCCATAATTTGTTTAACTTGACAAATGGTTCCGTCCGCTTTTATTCACGCTTGTCTGCTCGCTCCTTCATTATTTCACATGGTTTATTTTTGTCCTTGGTAGCAGTTTGTGATAATAAAAAAAAGGAAAAAAGTTGTTTTCTTCGTTGATTATATTCCTGTTTTATCTCCTTATTTTCCTTATTTCACATGTTTTTTTTTTCCGTGGTGGCATTCTGTGATGAATAAAATTAATGCAAGTTGATTTCCTATCGATTATATATGCTCGTTTCCATTATTTCTTATGTATTTTTTTCTTTGGTGACATTATGTGATGTGTGAAAAATATCTGCTGCCTTTTATGCACTTTTTTCTCATCTTCATAATTTCTCATATTTTTCTTCTTCTTTGTTGCATTCTGTGATGGTTAAAAAAATGTAAAATGCACTTTATGTCTATTTTATTCACATTTCGTCCTCAGTTTCGTTATTTCTCACGTTCTTTCTTTCTCTCTTTCGTTGTTTTCTGTATTGAGTAAAAATGTATTACTTTTTATATCGATTTTATTTACGTTTATTTCTTATTTTCGTTATTTCTGAGGTCTTATGTTATCCTATGTTGCATCATATCTGGAATAATTAAACGTATGAGTCGTGTTCTTGTTCCATTTAATTCACGTTCATTCACTTCATTATAGATTAACACCCTGTAATAAACTCCATCTAACATTTTTTCCCCTCTCCTCACAATTATGCATATTTCATTACCGCCATCATTAGGTTGCAGGTAATCTTGTTCAAGAGTATAAACATTTATCTGCTTGTTACATTCATTACTGCATCGAGAGTTATCACTAAATACGCAAACCTAATTAACTTCAACGTGAAACGCAACCATTTATCAGCGTTATTATTGCAACAGGCGAAACAACGAGGAATATGATTAGGCTATGTAGTTTTTCGTAATTATTAGCGTTGCCATGGTTTTGTTATTACTGGCATTTTTTTCTCTTTTTTACCTTTTATAATGTTACTCTAAAGCATTTCCACATTTTTACACAGCATGGTCCTGGCTTTTATTTGCATTTTCCTCACTTTTCAACTCTCATAATCTTACTTTTGAGGTTATGCAGTGGTTTGATTTTCATTGTCTTGGCTTTTATTTGCACTTCCTCCAGTTTTCACCTTTCATAATAGCCTACTACTTGAGAGGTTATAGGCTATAGCAATTTAAACCACATATTCTTGGTTCTTATTTGCATTTCTTCAGTTTTCACTCTCCTAATGCAACTTTCGAGCTTTTCCAGGACTTTACTCTGTACATTGACAGAAAACTAACGAAAATAAAAACAATCAAGCGTAAGCCGAAGTGGGCGGGGCTTATCCGCCTAGTGATAGTGAAGTTATCATCGTTTTTCTCTCACTGCGTTTGGCAATCATTCAGCTTTTCCCTTTAACTTTCTCCTTTCCCCTTCTCTCCCTCTCCCTCTCTATTCTAGGTTTCTCTCTCACCTCTTAATTAATACTCTTCTCTTCTTTCCCTTCTTCCTTGTTCGTCTTCTGTCTTGCTTTTTATATGCATTTTCTTCAGTTTTCCTCTTTTATAATGTTACTTTTGAGGTTATGCAGAACTTTCTACTGTATAATTTCCTACCGATAAGTAATCAAGAAAGACATAAAATAATGCTCCAAGATTATCACCATGAGTCACTTACACATTGCATTATTCCCAGAAATGAAAATAAATAAATATATAAAGGAAATTGCCTCAAAAGAGTATGGAAAAGGATGCTGACCAATTTTGCTTCATAAATATCTACTACTACTATTACTACTACTACTACTACTACTACTACTACTATCACCACTACTAAACCAAACCTTCATCAACAAGTGTAAATATAATCACAAAGGAAAACGTGTCGCTCTTTCCATCCTCGGCCTGCTCAGGTGTTTAATTTCAGTATAGCGAGAATTAGGCTTTTTTAACCCACCCTACTACCCCCCCTCCTTCCCCCTCCCCTCTGGCCTTACCTGGGGCTCCATTAAGCTGCATTTAGTATCAAGTTTCATTATTAAAGTCGAGGAGTCCGTGGCAATTAAGGATCAGGGCTGGAAACGGCTAATTGCGGTCTATTTAGTGTAATTATCCAGTACGTAATGTTCGTGCTAATGGTGCGCGGTGAAGACGAGGATGAGTTTTATTTTCCGCTTTTTTTCTTTGACTTCTTTTTTGCAGGGATGAAGCGGAGGTGTGGGTTACTTCCCTAGGCATTGTCATATGTATTCAGTTAAGGGAAAAGAGATCAAAAGTAAGGAAAAGAGTAATAGTGATAGTTTAGTTTGACAGAGGAATAAGATCATTTTAAGAGGAATTTAAGAGGAATAAGATAAGTTGTTGTTTTTTCAGCGGTGAATTGGAAGTGTAAATTACTTCCCCTGGCGTTCTTACGTGTATTCAGCATTTTCAGGAAAGGAAGATAAAAGGAGAGATAGGAGTAATAATAATATCATTTAACTTAATAGAGGAATAAGATAAACGTAAAGATGGTAGTAATACAGGTATCATTTGCTTTTAACAGAGGAATAAGATAAAATGTAAGGAAAAGTTATAGTAATATCATTAATTTTAACAGAGGTATAAGATAAAGTATAAAGATGATAGTAGGAGGAATATAATTTTGTTTTACCAGAGGAATTATATAAAACGTAAAGAGAAATAGTGGTATCATTTAGTTTTAAGTGGATAAGATAAAACGCAAAGTAAAAAGAAACTTTAACACTTTTTACTTTAGTAGAGGAATACGATAGAGCGTAAAGAAAAGAGTAATAGTAATATCTCTTAGTTTTAACAGAGGAATAAGTTGAAACGTAAAGAAAGAGGAATAGCAATATCCTGTAGCTTTAACAGAGGAATGAAATACACGTAAAGGAAAGAGCAAAAGTAGTAGCCTATCATTTAGTTTTAACACAGGGAGGTCCTATATTTTTCTCGTCCGAAAGAGAGAAAGGATATTAAACAGATCTCTCTATTTTTGTTAAAGGTAAGTATTGTTGCTAACGTGAGGCTTGAACAAGATTTTCATACTAATTTCATAATGCATTTAATTATCACAGGATATTTTAAGCAAAACTGCAGCACCAAATGATATCCAAACCGATTTTCTTATACTGAAAGTTGCAAGAGAATTTTTTTGTCAACATCCTGTTTTAAAATTCTTTCCTGGTAATTTCGTTTTTTTCTTCTATCTGGGAATGATGCAATGCGAGAGTTATTCATGGTGATAAACTCAGAGCACTATTTTATGAGCTTCTTGATTACTTAAATGCAAATACATTAATATTAGGCTAGCTCGTACGATTTTCTTTTTATGCTGTTGAGGGAGTCTTAAATAAATGGAAAAATATCAGTTAATTTACCAGTCTCTCTTAATACGAATATCCCATAACACATTATAAAGTATAGCATTGATGTTTCTCTTATTTACCCGTACCAGACGAAATAATGAAGATCAAAATATCAATACTCGCAGAATCGGTTTTGGGCTTACAAATGGAAACCAGAGAGTAAATAATAAATAAAAAAAATGATCGTTATAAATCAATCTAATATCAATAAGCACAGAAATTGCCCAGATATATGCAATGGCAGCTGATGCGTATTTTATTTTACGTAATTTCCTGATTTTCAAAGCCTGCTGGCCTGCGCGTGGGGCTTGTTTTGGTGGAGCCGCGTGGGGCCAGCGATAATTACCATAAAGTACGACTATCAAAACTTTTCTACGACCCTCCATTTATCCTTTAGCCTCTCCATTCATGTAAAATACAACAATAACAAAATAGTTTGAAATATTTTAGAGTTTGGCTAAATACTCGTATTCATGTAGGAGAGGTATTTATTTAGACAAAAATTGATATATGGAATGTGCTGAGTATGAGAATCTGGCAATCAATCATCAGTTATTAGTGATTATCTTCTAATCATGAATACTTCGTTATTTAGTGATGTATATATGTATGATTATAGACTAGAGTCCTTAGAGAAAAGCAAGAAATGTTAAATATTATGAAATTATCGCTTTTTAGCAATTATATAAGCGGGTGGCGTAGTACGGCAACCTAGTAATCGTAAACTCTATGATTATCTCTTCTTATAATAAATCACAAATACAAGGCAAGTTAGTAATCTATATACGTGTTTTTATAAACTGGAGTACTTAGAGAAGAGTAAAAGATGCTACATATAAAGGGGTAAGCGTTTTCTTGAGTTAAAGTAAAAGCGGGTGGTAGACAACCCTACCGAATTACCGTACTCATCATATTGTATTTGCCAATGTCTGACACAAAACTGCCGCACCCACACAGATAGCGATCTTTCTTTATAGTTACTGTCAAAATCGGTAATTACTGTTATTTTTGGGGGGGCGATAATTACGAGTCAGACACCGGAAAATACAATGTTCTGAGCACCGATGCCAGATTATCGTACTCAGAGCCTCGTATTTGCAGGTTTCTGATCCATAACAATTACCAAAAAGCACCAATAATTAACCATTTTAACGATAACTATAAATGAAGGCAGTTATTGGGGTCGAGGAGGCAGTTTTGGGGTCGGAAATCGGGAAACATAGGAGGCTGAGTACGACAATCTTGCAACAGTGGTTTTGAGTACGATAACCTGAACGTTGCTGCTGGACGCTGGTGGGGGTTTACTTAGCTCGAGACATTAATTTTGAGTTGTGACCACGTGAACACTGCGAGCATCTCACTTCCCCTCTATACCTCTGCTTTTTAAACCTATTTCCACAACCCCAAGTGCCCTTCCCATCCTCTTTTCACAAACTGGAGTGCCTAGAGAAGAGGAAGTGACGGAAACAAAGACAGTATCGGTGGTTCCTTGTGTATTAAGTGAGAATGGGAAGCTGCAGGTGGTGACGTGACCTTGGGAGAGCGCTTCGTCATTCTCTCTTCTCATCGTCATTACAAGGTTAGTCTGTGCTTTTTATATATGTTTTTACAGTCTTAGGTGCTTTGGGAAGATGGTGAGGTGAGGGATACGCTAATATTAGTGTTTTATTGAGTATTAGGACCGTATTCTTAACCCGGTAGCTGCGAGGGTCATGTGCCTTAGGTTAGGTTAGAATGGTGTTTTACTTGTAATTAAAATGTAAAACAAACATCAGAGTTAAGAGAAGAGTTAATTGGAACGTTTGAAGATAATGGTTTTACATAATTAAAACAAAACAAGCAGGAGTGCGAAAAGAAAAGCGTTAGACGAAAAGTAACGAGATAATGGTGTTTATGGATGATTAAAGGCGAAACTTTGAAACAGGGCGTGCGGGGTTGTTCCTGCTTGTTTAACCGGTGTGTACGATAGCTGTGATTATAGTGAAGAAAAAGAGAGGGACTAGGAAGCTAAAATAAATAATTGTGATGCTTCATTTCAGTGTATCCTTCTCCTAAGCTTTTGTAGTAAGTGTTCGCCCCGATGTTTTAGGTCTTAAAACACGTGACCGCAAATTTATACCATGGTTGCTGAGGCTGCTCCAGTAATTGACAACTCCCTCGTTCAACAATTTTCCTCTTATTAATTTCCCCCAAGGCCATTCACGCAATTTAACCCCCCTGATCATTGCTATATTTACTTAGCACAAGATTCATTTAACCTCTTCCTCTCGTGCTCACTAAAGATAACGAAATGATATGTGCTTAGCTGGTGATGTGTGGTTTGTGCCTATTAGCCTATTGCATGACTAAATTATTTTTAGTATATAGTTTCTTTTTAAGTAGGCTTGTTCCTGTTAGTCTTTTGTAACCGTGACTTATTTTGTCCTCATTAGTAAGCTTCTCATTAGCCTATTACACCCATCACTAAGTTTTTGCTATTGCTATTATATATATTAGTAGTACGCTTGTTCCCTGTACCCTTGCTTATCTGAGGTGAAGGTCATTTTTTTTTTTCTTGCCTAGCCTATCATCATCTTTACATAATTTCTCTTGTTGTTTCTGCCTCTAAAGGACGAACTAACTGATTACCTTGCATAGTCTAGCATCATCGGTTATATATCTTTTAAAGTGGTTTGTCTCCTTAGGGCTAAATAATTCATTGATAACCGTCACCTCACCCAGCCTAGCATGATCAGTTACACCTTATTTTGTTATTGTGGTGTGTCTCGCGATGGCAAAAGAATTATTATAACCTCTTCCTTTTAGCGTAACCCGTTTCTGGGTCGTGATCTGTAGAGTCCCTCATAGAGTCCCGACAACCTAAGATTTGGACGCCATTATTAGCCCTGTGTTTTCGCCGCGCTTTTCAAACACTAGCACACGCTCTCACGGCGAAAACAGGGCCAATAATGGCGTCCAAATCTTAGGCTGTCGGGACTCTATCAACGGACTCTACAGATCACGACCCAGAAACGGGTTACGCTAAATGGAAGAGGCTATTAATAGGTGACCATTGCCTTGCCTAGCCTAACCACCAGCTATGGGTAAACATTTTCTCAGCACTTTCTCTCCTTAGGGATCAAGAATAATTACTGATGTGTTCTTTAGATTGTGATGCTATGGGTTAAGATAGTGACCGTTGCCTTCGTTAGCCTATTATTATTATTATTATTATTTATCTGTATATTTCTTGTATATTTTTGGTAATTACAGGTTTAAATTTTTCTCGATGTTGTTTTTACTTAGTTTTGTTGATGCCCGTTACTCAATTGTATTTTTTTGGTCATCATTACAGGTTTAAATTTGTTGTTTTTTCTTAGTTTTGTTAATCTCCGTTACTCCATTTTTTCCTCTTTTAAACTCAGAATGATCATCTTCCCACCCTCTCTTTCCTCCTCGCCACTCCTCCCCTAAAACAACGTGGATATAGAAAAGTCTAAACCATTGTATCCACTTTTTTTCTAATTCTTTATACACGAATGGATCCTCCTGTGCAGTTTTTGTTCCTCGCTCACTTTTATATTCCATTTTCCTGGGGAGGGCGTCTGTCTGTCTGCGCTATTATGTTTCAATGCGTATCGTATGGCTGGACTATACTGTTTGTCTGCCTCTGTCTGTCTGTCTCTTTGTTTATATCGGCATGCCTAATTGCCTGCCTGCCTCTATGTATGTATTTTGTTTGTTCCTCCTGTTTGTGTATGTATGCCCGAGTGCCTGCCTGTCTGTATGTATGTCTACGTGCTTGTGTCTGTTTCTTTGTGTTTGTCTGTATCTGTATACCTCCTTGATTGTCTATGTCTGTCTTTCTACTTGTCTATCCGTCTGCCTTTCATTTGTATATACATTTACATAAATAAGAACTAATTATTCGTTTGGTTAACATTGATAACCATGATTTTGTGCTACGTTTAAAGTTAATTAATCGGTGCTCGTCGATTATATATGTAATTCTCTTAGTTTCGTTTTTCTAAATAGTAAGATTTTCTATTCAACATAATCTTTTTTTACTCTTATTCAACAGTCTTTATCTTTGTTTTAGAGTGAAGGTTTAGAGAAATACAATATTAAAATCTTACTGATCTTCCCCTACTTGATCCTGTTCAGTTTAATCTCGTATTGGTGGTGGTAAGAGTTGCATATGTAAAATGAAACTATACGAAAACCGCACATTTATTAGCTTAGCAGAGTAACAATGCTATAATCCATCATAAATTATACAATTGCTCTATCTCCTGATCTATTAATGATTCTCCTGTCCATTTCCCTCCTCATTAAGTGGTAAAATCTTGCCAATAGTAGTACATTATTATGGAATATGGTATTACAATATGAAAACGGTTATTGATAAAGCTTTTTCGTTTCGTTCAAATAATTAATGTGCTCCTTATGCATAACTTACGAATGTTCTGAAGGGGGAGCAAAATACATTAGCGTTGTGATTTTTCAGCATGAAAGCGAATTATTTTTTATATATATTTAATGACGGAGAGACGGAAGAAAGTAAAGCGGACAAAAAAATACTGTTGGTGCAGATAATGCTGAAAAAGGGAATGAACTCAGAACAATTAAAACACTAATAATTATAACACCAGAAAATTAAATCACCAGTGCAATAAAATCAAAAGAACAATTAAATTACCAGGACAAACAGTTGACAAGAAAACAAAGAAAAAGGAAAAAGGGTGAAGAAGGAGCAATCGAAAAGTCAAAAACATAAAAGGAAAACGAGTAAAAAGGAAAGCAAACACAAGAGAACACACTGATAGGTGAAGAAGGAAAAAGGAAAACTAAAGAATAAAAACATAGAAGGAAAAAGAGAAAGATAGAATATATAGTTGGATAAAATAAAGTTAGAAAGTACAGTTTGGGAAAGTAAAGTTAGTTAGAAAGTACTTGGGGTAGCCAGACAAAGGGAGAGAGAGAGAGAGAGAGAGAGAGAGAGAGAGAGAGAGAGAGAGAGAGAGAGAGAGAGAGAGAGCAGGGTTCAATAGGTTTTCGTAATATGTCCTCAATGTTTGGCGTCGACGAAGGTAAATTAGGAGTTTTCAGCGGCGCCTTTTTTAATTTACGAAACTTTGGGGAACAATTTGCATATTATTTTCCCCCCGAGAGGGAAGAGGCCAGGATGGACGCCTAACCTTTGCCATTATTGTTATTATTATTATTATTATTATTATTATTATTATTATTATTATTATTATTTTTATATGTTGCCAGAAGGGAAATATTGAGAGGAGAAAAAAAAGAGGAAAATATGGAAGAAAATGTGAGGAAAAAGGAAGAAAAGTGTGGAGAAGGGAGAGTATGAAGTTATTATTATTATTATTATTATTATTATTATTACTATTATTATTATTATTATTATTATTATTATTATTGTTATTATTATTATTATTGATGTTGATGTTAATATTGCGTATTTCCTCTTCCTCTTACTTATCATCACCATCTACACCATCGTCATCATCATCATTATCTTAAAAAAAACATAGAAAAGAAACGGAAAACCTAGGAGTAAACGAAAGAAAGATTTACAGTCAAGAGAGAGAGAGAGAGAGAGAGAGAGAGAGAGAGAGGGGGTGAAAGACGCGCTAATGATCAGGTCAGTTTCATGATCATTTGACCTTTTAAATCACTGACTAAACCTCCCCCTCTCTCTCTCTCTCTCTCTCTCTCTCTCTCGTCCTGTCCTCTTTCTCCTCATCTTCTCTTTTTCCAATTCTCTTCCCTCCTTTATCTCTCCTTCACCTCCTCTCTCATCTTTTTTCTTCTCTTTCCTAGTTTTTTCTCCTCTCCCTTTCTAATTTATCCCTTCCTCCTCACCTTTTTTTTATCTTCTTTCTCTCATCTCTTCTCTCTTCTCCTTTTCTTCCATTCAAGTCTCTCCCTCCTTGCCTGTCATCTGCTCTTCCTTCCCTCCTTCCTTTCATTCTCTTTTTTATCCTCCCTTTTCATACCTTCCCTTTTCCTTTTTATCCCTGTCTTCCTCCCCTCTTTCTTTCTATCCCTCCTTCCCTCAGACTTCCTTCACTCCTCTTCCTTCCCTCTCTTTCTTTCATTCCTCTCTTTCTCTTCTCTTTTCCTTCCTCTTTCGTCTTCTCTCCCAAGCTTCTAAGACCTCAGTCGTGTCACGTTCCGGTATTTCTCTCTCTCTCTCTCTCTCTCTCTCTCTCTCTCTCTCTCTCTCTCTCTCTCTCTCTCTCTCCTCTTTTTCTTTTTTCTCTTTTTCTTTCTTCTTTTCCTTCTCTTTCATTCTTTCTCTTTTTCTATCTTCCTTTCATAATCTTTCTTTCGTGAACCTTCTTTCTATTTCTTTCTCTATCCATCTATTTATCTATCTATCTATCTATCTATCTATCTATCTATTTCTAGCAGAGTATATTTAGGTGTGTTTTCAGTCATCCATCAACCAATAATAATAATAATAATAATAATAATAATAATAATAATAATAATAATAATAATATAGGGTAGTAATGGGGTAGAGTTTCCCGCGTCCGTCTGAACTTACTTATCATTAGTGGAAACGAAACTTGTTGATTATGTTGAATATTAAGTTTCCGTTTCGCGCGGTGAGAGTGAGCAAGGTAAATTAGAGGAGAGATCCATACACCTGTCTTATTATATATATATATATATATATATATATATATATATATATATATATATATATATATATATATATATATATATATATATATATATATATATATATATATATATATATATACTTTATGCCACCTTACCTACTTACCTACTTTCGTATCTATCAATCTATCTATCTATCGTTTTATCTACCTTACTACTACCTACTTTACTACAGACCTATTTATCTATCTGTCTATATATACCTATCTATCTACTTCTATATAAAAGCCGTCTATCTACCTATATAGTTATCTACATATGTATCTATTCATTTATCTCTCTATCTATCTATCTTTGAAAATATGTCAATATATAACGAAGAATATGTTGTTGATAGATACAGATAAATAAATACAAATAGATTAAAAGCAGCACTCTCAGATAGATAGATAAATAAATAGACACACAGCACACTTGACAGGTAGACAGACGGACTGGCTGGCGGGGATGAGGTGATGGACAGGTAGCCGATCTCACCTGGACGCCTCGTGATCCCATTCCTTAATTAGGTTACCTGTCCGCGCCCTACTCAGGTGATACGGACGAACGCGAGGGTGTTAACATTATTACTCATTATTGCTTCTCCTCCTCCTCCTCTTCATCTTCACTCGCTTTCTCTTCTTCTTTTTCGCTTTCTCTTTCTCGTCATTCTCCTTATCTTTCACTTTCTCTTTCTCTTTATTTTTTCTTTCTTGTTCTCGTCTTCCTTCTCCTCGTTCTCCTCCTCGTCCTCCTCCTCATTCTCTTTTTCTCTTTCTTTTTCACTTTCACTTTTTCTTTCTCCATTTCTCTTTTTCCTTCTCCGCCTTGTCCTCATCTCCTCGTCCTCTTCCTCTTTCTCCTCCTCCTCCTCCTAATCCTCTTCCTTCTCTTCCCCTTCCTCATCTTCTTTTTTCTACAAACTCTTAGTCTTCTTGTACTTGCTCTTCTTTTCTTGTAGCAGTAAAAATAGTAGTAGTAATAGTAGTAGTAGTAGTAGTAGTAATAGTAGTAGTAGTAGTAGTAGTAGTAGTAGTAGTAGTAGTAGTAGTAGTTGTAGTAGCAGTATTAGTATTAGTAGTAGTAGTAGCAGTTTATTTTTTTCTTGGATTTTAATACAATGGAAGGGAAGACGTAGAGAGTAAGGAGGAAGTGACGGAGGAGGAGGAGGAGGAAGGGAAGTGAAAGGGAAGGGGACAGGTAAATACAGTCTGCTACCTGAATACCTCTCTCACCTTTCTTCCTCCCTCCCTTCCCTCCCTTCCTCCCTTCCTTCTCTCCCTCCTTCCTTTCCTCACTTCATAGTTGAGAGAGTCATTGTAAACACTTGTCATAGTATTGTGTAGCCTTTCTTCCCTCTTCACCCTCTTCTTTCTCTCCCTCCTCCTCCTCCTCCTCCTCCTCCTCCTCTTCATCTTCAGCCTTTGTTATAGTTTGTAGGTTCAACACTCACAGTCTCTCTCTCTCTCTCTCTCTCTCTCTAGAGAGAGAGAGAGAGAGAGAGAGAGAGAGAGAGAGAGAGAGAGAGAGAGAGAGAGAGAGAGAGAGAGAGAGAGAGAGAGAGAATTAAAAGGACAAATCAAAGCCACTGAGCACCGTATAATTAACCTTTAATTTTGAGCCTCGTACAGGTAGGTTAGGGGGACAGGTGAGGTGACGGGGGGGAAGGGGGGTGATGGAGGGGGGATTTTGCTGTTACCTGTTGACGCCGGCAGGTAACGTGGCGTGAGGTTAATTAAGGTATAGTCAACGGGCAGGCCATTAGTCGGTAGTCAGTCAGTCGGTAAATCAGTCCCCGTAAC
This sequence comes from Eriocheir sinensis, assembly GCF_024679095.1. NCBI lineage: Eukaryota > Metazoa > Arthropoda > Malacostraca > Decapoda > Varunidae > Eriocheir > Eriocheir sinensis. Next base: position 13,032,787 of record NC_066537.1, read on the forward strand.
TTATCAATTATTGCTGCGTCAATAAAATGTGTTGGGAGGGTATAGGGACGGGGATAAATATTTACTCACCTATAGTTTAAAGTTGTTGTGACTCGGTGGATCCTTTCTACATGGCAGGTCACTTAGGAACATGGTACAGATTAAAGACCTGGAACCGTATGTTCTGGTACTTTCAGCTCGGTGGATCCTTTCTTCATGGCAGGTCACTTGATAACATGGTACAGATTAAAGACCTGGAACCGTATTTTCAGGTACTTTCAGGTCTTACAGCAAATATTTTTAAGTCCACAAAGATGATTAGTCAGGTTTTCATGAGTATTTTCAGTTTCGTTGTGCTGAAGCCGTATCAAACTGTCACCTGGCTCATAAAACGGCCAATATAATAAACTACAATCTCTACGAAAGACTAATCAGTGTTGGGTGTAGTAGGGTTCTCATAAGTGATTTCAGGTTCGTGGTGCAGACGCCTTGTCAGACTATTACCAGGCTTACAAAACTACCCCCCATGGAATTAACCACAACCTCTACAAAAGCGTTATCACTGGTGGGTGTGTAAGCCCCGAAATGTTTGAGAGTATGAAGCAAGGTTCTCGTCAGTTGTCAGGTTCTTGGTGCAGACGCCTTGTCAGACTATCGCTAAGCTTACAAAACTACCCCCCATGGAATTAACCGCAACCTCTACGAAAGCGTTATCAATGGTGGGTGTGTAAGCTCCGAAATGCTTGAGAGTAGGGGACCAGGTAGCTTCACGAGGGTGGGACGCTGGGTCAACTCGTTAAGGAAAATGCTGATGGAGAGTTATTGATGGAGAGCTATTATTGAGTTGTTAAAATGTGTTATAAGTACGGTAGGTAGGTGGGTAGGTAGGTATTGAGAGAGAGAGAGAGAGAGAGAGAGAGAGAGAGAGAGAGAGAGAGAGAGAGAGAGAGAGAGAGAGAGAGAGAGAGAGAGAGAGAGAGAGTTTTAAAATAGACGATCACTCAAATCCAGGCATATATTGAGACAGGATCAGAAATATTTGGTTACTCAATTTAATATTTTACAAAGTTGAAATAAAAAAGAGATACCATTCGATTTAAGTGTCTTAGAATCGTTCATAGTTTGACCTTATTCGTAGAGATTATGTTTAATACTTAATCACTTACGCTTGGCCACATTGAAAATATCATACGTTTTTAAAGGTACGTTCTTCACTAAATAGTTGTAAATATTTATGAAGACAGTTAACACTCCCTTGAAAAGTTTTAGTGTGGCACAGAGTTTAAGGTTTTTGTAAAGGTAATTGTTGAATAGATAGACACTCCATTTAAGTTGCATATAAAGATTCAAGATGGGAAATATTTGGGTATTAAATTTAAGAGTTCATAAAGTTGATAATATAGAGAGTTACTATGCCATTAGAATATGTTAGTATAGGGGAGAGAGAGAGAGAGAGAGAGAGAGAGAGAGAGAGAGAGAGAGAGAGAGAGAGAGAGAGAGAGAGAGAGAGAGAGAGAGAGAGAGAGAGAGAGAGAGAGAGAGAGAGAAGATGAGAAGAGAGAAGTGAATGAGGGAGAGAGAGAGAGAGAGTTGGATGAGGAAAGAGAGATGAGATGAAAGGAGAGGAGGGGAAGGCAGGAGAAATAAGAGGAGGGAAAGAAAGGAAAAATGAGACGCAATGGAAGGGGTCGGAAACGAGAGATTAAAAATAAAGACGTTTTTGAAATAATAATCATAAATCACAAAATACTAGTTTCAGCTAAAACTTAACCAATATCACCCTCACTAATCATACCCAATTACTTAACCCAACGGACAAATAATCCTTCAACACCCATAGAGAGATATTAAATTACTGAACTACCCAATTACACACTTGAATATTCTCTCATCTCTTCTATAATTTCTTGCCCTCCCGAAAGAGTTAATAAGGACAGTAATACAGACCTTAGTGCCTTAATTCAGAGCTATTAGACGAGGAGTAATGAGGAAGGAGGGGGGGTAATGAGGGGAGGGGGAGGCACTCAGCTCATTAGTATATGTGTGGCTTCAGTGATTAAGGGGAAGGAAGTGAAAGGAAGGGAGGAAAAGAAGGCGAAGTAGAAGGGTAAGGGAGGGAAAGGGCGGGAAGGAAGGGAATGGGGAAATGGGGTGTAGGAAGGGGAAAAAAGAAGGAAGGGAAAGTTTTTATTTTTATTTTTTGGCCATCAGTCGATCGTCGCTATTAGGCCAAGAGGAAAGTAGAAGGGAAAGGGGAAGGGGAGAAGGAAGGGAGAGGAAGGAGGGATGGGAGAGGAAGAGGGTAAGGAAGGAGAAGGGAGAGGAAGTGGGTATGGAGGGGGAAGGGATGGAAGGGGAAGGAGGGAAGGAAGAGCAGAAGAAACGGGATAGAAGGTGGAGAGATGGAGAAGGAAGAGAAGAAGAAGAGAAAGAGGAAGAAAGGGGAAGGAAGGGGGAGGGAGGGGAAGGAAGGGGAAGGGAAGGAAAAATAAGAGGAATAGGAAGTGGGGAATAGTGGGGAGATATACGGAAAATAGGAAGAAGGAAAAGGGGGGGGGGGGTATGGGAGGTAGAGATGAGTTGGGAGAAATTGAAAGAGGAAAATGTATAAGAAAAAAAAATAAGAAAATGGATAATTGGGGAATGTCGGAAAGGTAGAGGGAAAGGAAACAAAAAAAATACAAAAAGGGATGATGAGGAAAGTTATACAGAATGAGAGACTAGAAAAGAGAGGAAAGGGATCAGAGAGTAAAGGCTAATAGAGAGAATGGAAAGTAAGGAGGGACTAAATAAAGAAGAGAATGAGGGAAATTAGGTTAAAAAAGGGCCTATTTGTATTGCTAGGAGTGGAGAGTGGAAAAGGGACAAGAAAGGAGGAAAACAAAAAAATGAGAAAAAGACTGGAAAGAAGAAAGGAAAAAGGGATACATGAAAATAAATGAGGCGAGAAATAAAATGACGAAAAAAGGAATAATGGAGATAGTGAAAGAAAAGGAAGTTAAAATAAAAAAAATAAAAGGGAAGAAAAGAAAGACAGAAAAAGACAGAAAAAAGGGTTTCTCTTTGATACTGAAAGGAAAGCATTGTTGATGGGAGAGAGAGAGAGAGAGAGAGAGAGAGAGAGAGAGAGAGAGAGAGAGAGAGAGAGAGAGAGAGAGAGAGAGAAATGTTTGTGTGAGAAAGACCATATGTGTGTGTGTATGTGTGTGTGTGTGTGTGTGTGTGTGTGTGTGTGTTTGGGAGAGGAAGTTGCAATTGACTGCTTATTTATTTACAAGTTATGGCAGGATGCGGCATGTTAAAGGAGAGAGAGAGAGAGAGAGAGAGAGAGAGAGAGAGAGAGAGAGAGAGAGAGAGAGAGAGAGAGAGAGAGAGAGAGAGAGAGAGAGAGAGAGAGAGAGAGAGAGAGAGAGAGAATGAGGGCGATGAGAATAAGGAAG
>NC_066537.1:13041205-13056205 GCF_024679095.1 Eriocheir sinensis
TTTCTTTAATTGATTTGTCTATCTGTCTTTCTTCTTGTCATCTCTGTCTGTCTCTCTCTCTCTCTCTCTCTCTCTCTCTCTCTCTCTCTCTCTCTCTCTCTCTCTCTCTCTCTCTAATATAACCTGATTAGTCGCTCAATTGACCCTGTCCCAACACTCTGCCGTCTCGAAGTCCGTCTGTTGCGTCTCCAAGTGGCAATTAGAGGAGGAGGAGGAGAAGGAGGAGGAGGGGGAGGAGGAGAAGGAGGAGGAGGAGGAGGAGGAGGAGGAGGAAAAAGACGGGAGAGTTCAGACCACATATCGTGATGAAGAATCGTTGCCCAGAAGTTTATGAGAGAGAGAGAGAGAGAGAGAGAGAGAGAGAGAGAGAGAACATAAACGCGAGCAGTAAAAGCTAATATCCCCAAGAAGCGCAAGTTTATTTTTATTTTCAGTCCATAAAAAAAGAATATCGGCAATGCTTTTAATGGACTCGATATTAACATTCTTTTTCTTTTTTTCTTTTTTTGTCTATCGTGTATCTATTTTTTTTTTTTGTATCCTCTCACGTATACATCATATTTTCCCTTTTCTTTCCGTTTATTTTCATTTATGCATTATCCATCTTTTTCGTTTTTCTTTATTTTATTACTCTCTCTCTCTCTCTCTCTCTCTCTCTCTCTCTCTCTCTCTCTCTCTCTCTCTCTCTCTGCCCTTAATGTCTCGCCTCTCTTTTTTTCCCTTCAGTGCACTTTTTTTCCCTCTTGGTTTGTGGCCTTCACTTTTTTTCCCTCATCCTCTTACCCTCCAGTTTAATGTTAATTGCTGCTATATTTCGTAAGCCATCTTTTTTTTCTCCTATTTTTTTTTATTTTTTAATCGTGTCATGTTCTTAATTCTTTTTTTCTCCTCCTGACTTTTTATGATTGTTTTAGTTTTTTTTCCTCTTTTCCATCTTCATTCTTATTTTTTTTGTCTTTTTTGGGGAGTTAATTCGTGTTTTTGTTATTTCATTCCGTCATTGTTTTCCATGTTTGTTATTTGTCTTTTTTTTCTTTCACTTTTTATTTTCTCTTTCTCTCTGTTTTATTTTTATTTTGCTTTTTGCTGTCCGGCTCGCTCTCTTTACATTCGTTCTCTTTATCTCCTAGTTTCTTTTTATGATTATGTTTCTCTCTCTCTCTCTCTCTCTCTCTCTCTCTCTCTCTCTCTCTCTCTCTCTCTCTCTCTCTCTCTCTCTCTCTCTCTCTCTTATTGGCCATTTAAATTCTCCTTTCTTTTTCTTTCACTTCATAATCGTAACATATCTCTCTCTAACCGGCTCTTGAACTTTTCCTAATGTTAGATGTTGTGTATTATTTTTTTTACCATTTTGTGTCTAAATACATTGAGTTGTATCACATTATCGTATTTGTCGGGGTATAAGACGATCCACGAACCGATGATTTTTTTTATTTTTTTTTATTGTTAATCTATATTCATTTTCAGTTCACAAGATTATCAGTAAAGTAAGCGGTTCAAAGGAAAGAAAAAGAATTCCACTATTTTTTTTTTCAGTAAAGGAAAAAATAAAGTCAAAGTTAATAAAAAGCAAAAATAAAAGCCAATGTTTATATTTTACTGGCGGCGTTTCCATTACCTTTATATTGATATTTTGAATTCTCTCCATATTATATTTTTTTTAATATTTCTCCGTTTTTATTTTTTCGTCACACATTGCTTCAGAAATTCACCACTTTCTTGTTGTTTATTTTCTGTTGACGTTTCCTCGATGTCTACTTATTTTTTTCCTGCATTATCTTTACCCTAAACTTAACCTAACAAACCTCCTAACAGTTAACCGTGATACAGCCTCTCCCTCTATCTCTCATCTACATCCTCCTCTTCTTTCACACCTGCTAAGGCTTCTCTAAGTACATTTAACCCCTCGACGCCTAAAACCTTCTAAATGCATCTGTTTTGTCACCGAAGAAGTAATATAAAAAAAAAAAATATTCCTTTCGATGTTAACAACCGCCTCTCTTATTATTACTTTATTCTATTTCATGTCATTCTACTTTTCTCAGATTGTCTACACTTCATAACCGCTTCCTTAAATCATTTGTTTCTATGCAAATTCACCACTTCATTAATTATAGTTTTCTTTTTCTCATTATGTGTGTGAATCTTCATTATCTGCGTCATTATCGCCTTTACATATTCAGGTTTTTCTCATTTTTTCTTCCTTCTCTTTTTCATTCGCTGCGTGTCATTTGTTTCGTGATTTTTCTCTCCTCTCCTTCCTCTCGGTCCCTTCTATGTTATTATCTTTATTATCTGTCCTTATCTTATTCCGCGTTTTCACACACATATCATGATTTTTTTTTAATGTTGCCGGTGAGTGGGAGGGGAAGAGATCGTTGAAGTCAATTGGAGGAGGGTGGAGAAGAGGGAGTGGAGGGGAGGAAAGCGAGAGGATGGGAGGCTTAGGAGAGGAGGGAGTGGATGGGGGGCAAGGGAGAGAGGTGGAGTTTATTTTATTTCCTATCGTAGAGGAGATCGTAGAAGTCAATTGGAGGTGGGAGAAAAAGAGGGAGTGGAAGGGAGGAAAGGGAGAGGATGGTAGGTTTAAGAGAAGAGGGAGTGGATGGGGGGCAAAGGAGAGAGATGGAGTTTATTTTATTTCCTCTCTTTTCAACTTACTTTTCTTGTGTGTGTGTTTTCTTCTTTTTCATAATGTATCACTTCGTACAATCGCCATTTCGAGTACATTTCTTCTTTAATTTCATCCTTTTTCCACCTTTATCCTCCTCCGGTCACGATTTCTTTGCATTTCTCTATCCCGTTTCAAAATTCAAAACTCTTTTCTATTAATATACTAATTTACGCACACCGTTTTCAATACTTATTAATTAAACCCTATCTTTTTTTTAGCTGTTCCATTTTTATGACTTTATTTATCCCTCTTCATTATTTTATTTTTATTTTTAAACGTCGATTTTTATTCTATTTCTCCCCCTTTATCCATTTACCACTTTCCATTTATCACTTTATTCTTGCTCTTCTTTCCATATTTATTTTCTGTCTCTTCTCTTTCCCTTCTTTCAATACATATTTTCCTCTTTTTTCTATTTTTATCACATCGTTCACCCATTGCTGTTGATATTCCCCCTTCTCTCTCTCTCTCTCTCTCTCTCTCTCTCTCTCTCTCTCTCTCTCTCTCTCTCTCTCTCTCTCTCTCTCTCACCTGTTGACCAGATTCTCACCTGGCCTCACCTGTACCAATTAGCCCGGCCCCGGAACCCGCAACAACAACAATAATAATGACCGTGTGTGCCCAGGTAACCCGCCCGATCAGGTAATTAGCTCATTAGGGGGCAGGTAAGGAGGAGGAGGAGGAGGAGGAGGAGGAGGAGGAGGAGGAGGAGTTGGAGGAGGAGGGGGGAAGGAAGACGAGGATGAAGAGACGCAGTAGTAGTAAAAGATAGAAGATAAAGAGAGGAAGGAAGAGGAAAAGGAAGAGGGGAAAGACTAGCAGGAGGAGGAGGAGGAGAAAGGGCCAGGTGCAATGGAGGGTTAAACACATTGAAAGCACTACGAACACACACACACACACACACACACACACACACACACACACACACACACACACACACACACACACACTTTACCGCAATGGCCCTAACGAAGACAACCAAGAGCAGAGTTTGAACCTATTAAATGCTCTTACCCTCTCCTCTCTTCCTCCTCCTTACCCCTCTTCCATTCCCCTTTATTTCCCTCCTCCCCCTCCTCCTCCTCCTCCTCCAATACCACCTTTTATCTCCCTTCTCTTCCCTCCTCCTATAACCACTGCCATTAACACATTTTTTTACTTATTCCTCTCCTCTCCCTCCCTCTTCCTTCCTTCTTATTCCCTCCTCCTCTTCTTACCTTTTCTCTCCTTTCGTACTCCTTATTCCTCTGTGAAGAAGAAGTGAGAGGAGAAGAAGGAGAAGGAGAGAAAATAAGTAGGAGTGAAACAGGAGGAGGAAGAAGAGGAAGATAAAGACGTAAGGGAGGAGGAGGAAGATGCAGAGGAAGATAATAAAGTAAGGGAGAGTGAGAGATAGGGAGAGCAAGATATATTAGCAATAGAGGAAGAGGGAAAGAGAGAGGAAGATGAAGAATAAGTAGGAATTTAATAGGAAGAGGGAGAGGAAGATAAATAAATAGGGGAGGAGAAAAAAGATGAATGAATGGGGTATGAGATTGTATATACAGCCGGTCAAAGAAACAACAGAAAGAGGAAGAGAAAGAGAGGTTGATGAAGAGGAAGAGATAGGAAGAGGAAGATAAATAAATAGGGGAGAGGAAGAGGGAGATGAATGAATGGGGTGTCAGATTGTATATACAGCCGGTCAAAGAAACAAGAGGAAGAGAGGTAGATAAAGAGGAAGAGAAAGAAGAGTACATTGCATCTTGGGGAGGAACAAAGGTAGGAGAAAGAGGAGAAAAAAAAGGGGAAGAGTTAATAGGTAAGGTAGGATTTGAATAAAGGGAAGGATAGGAAAGACGGAGACGAGGCATAAACAAATTGGAATGGATATCGAGAAGAGGGGAAATAGAGGAAGAGGGGAAGAGAAGAGAAGCAATAGATGGGGAAGAAGTGAGATGGGGAGGAAAGGGATTTGCTGCAGAAGAGCGGATTGTCTCGACTGTATGGGGAAGAGAAGAGGAGGAGGAGGAAGAAGAGGAAGGGAAGGTATCAGGGAAGGGAAGGGGATGGATGTGAGGAATGGAAGGGGAGAGATGGGATAAAGGAAAGAAGAATGAAGGGTATTAAGAAGAAGGGGAATGAATGGTAGGAAGGGAAGGAGGAAGAAAAGGAAGAAGGGAAAAGGATGGGGGAGGAATTAAGGAAAGGAAGGGGAGGGATGTGAGAAAGGGAAGGGGGAGGGATGGTAGGAGAGGAAGGGGAGGAAGAGTAATTAAGAAAGGGGGATTAATGGGAGGAAAGGAAGGGGGAGGAATTGGAGAAGGGGAGGTAAGAAGATGGGAGGAAAGGAAGAGGTTAGATGGGAGGAAGGGAAAAGGAAGGGATGGAAGGAGGAGAAAGGGAAGAAACAGAAGGAACGGAAGGGAGATAGATGGGAGGAAAAGAGGGGAGTGGAGGAAAATGGAAGAAGGTGAGGAAAAGAAAGAATGGAATAGGGGAGGGAGAAGGAGGCAGGAGGGGAGGGAGAGAAGAAAGGGAGGGAAGGGAGGGGAGAAAGAGAGGGTATTCTGTGGTCAGGCAAAGGGGAGAAGAAAAACATTGGTGGGGTCTATTAAAGATTGGACAGGAGGAGGAGGAGGAGGAGGAGGAGAAGGAGGAGATCAAATAGGAGTTACTTATTGGAGTAATTGGAAAAGCGGCAATAAGTAAGGTTGGTTAGTGGAGTAATTGGTGTGGCGGGTGTTTTTTTTTTTTTTTTTTTTTTTTTTTTTGTCCTCGGTGGTTTCATTTTTTACCTGTTATGTTTTTTGTTTGTTTTATGTGTCGGTTATCTTGTGTTGTTGTTGTTGTTATATGCTTTCTCCGTTTCCCCTTCTGTCGTGTGTGTGTGTGTGTGTGTGTGTGTGTGTGTGTGTGTGTGTGTGTGTGTGTGTGTGTGTGTGTGTGTGTGTGTGTGTGTGTCTATAAGCTGCGCCATTGCTTTGTTTCCAGTTTCCTATCAGTTGATTTTTGCTAAGTTATTCATTTTCTTTTTCATTATATATATTTTTTCCTTTCTTTCCCTCGACCTTCACCATTTTTCCTCTTTTATTTCGTATGTGCAATGTTCCACGCCTTTTAAAAACATTCGTTCACTATTATATTTTGAACTATGTATATACCATTTTGATTTTCTAAGTATCACTATCTATCGCTTTATCAATATTCATCTATCTACCAGTCTATGTATTTCAGTCTCTCATTCAATTATATCTTCCTCTCAGTATTGGTATCCGTGTTTTAATTTATATCTATGAAGCGCTGTATCTCTCTCTCCATAAACGTTTCTGATTGTATATATTTTTAAAGGTATCCACTAACTCCATTCCTGCAATAAATAACCTCAATCATTCAAGGTTTACTGCGCTAATTGATCTCCTTTTTATGTTTCCTTTTTTATATAGAGAGAAAGGGATAACGAACAAACGAACGAACGAACAAACGGTCACTTGCCCTGATACACCTACGCTTCTCTCCCTCACTCATTAGCGCTTAAGTCCTCATCAAGCCCCGTAGAACAAGAGCCGCGGGTCACTAAACAATAAGCCACGACCACGTATTTGCTAGGATTGGGGAGGGCATTCAGCGGGGACTTTAGGGTCTGTTTCTCCTGATCTCCACCAGGGGTAGAATATGAGCCAAGGAACAGTTAGTATGATTTTCAGGGCCTTATTCTCAAACATTTCAGGACTTGCACACCTACATTTGAAAGGGAGTTCGTAGAGGTTGTTGTGGATATGAGTATTGAGCATTTCTTCATGAGCCTAGTGACAGTTTGACAAGGCTCTGGTATAGGTTGTTGTGGGTACTTCCATGGTTGGTGTTATGAGTCTAGTGATAATTTGACAAGGTTTTGGTAGAGGTTGTTGCAGGTGTTTCCATGGATAGTTTGGTAAGCAAAGTGATAGTTTGACAAGGCTTTGGTATAGGTTGTTGTGGGTATTTCCATGGTTAGTGTTATGAGCCTAGTGACAATTTGACAAGGATTTGGTAAAGGTTGTTAAGAGTGTTTCCATGGATAGTTTGGTAAGCCTAGTGATAGTTTGACAAGGCTTCTGCAACGTGAATGTGATAAAAACTATGACAATGAGGGTATCAGGATATCTCTCCTCCCGAAATTGACGCCCTCTCTCGGCCAGCTTTGGATTCTTTTTAGGAGCAGCGAGGTTTTTTTATGGTCTCCTTTTTTGTGCCCTTGAGCTGTCTCCTTTGTTGTAAAAAAAAAATCAGACTCCTTTGTGACCTTCGGGAATATTTATGAGCGGAAATAGACTGAGAATCGTACACTGCGCTGCATCATCATAGCAGTGTTGAAATTAATGAGGGATACAGATAGTTAACTTTTATACTTGTATTTTCATGGAAAACTGAGAAAATATAAAACGAAATATATTTAGTGAAACACGAGGAAAATTATTTTTATTTCTCTAATCAATCGACACCACACAAGCGGTAAAAATAAAGGCCAGGCTCAACAAAACGGGTTTGAAAAAACAAAGCAAAGAGACTAACAAACAAAGAAAAAGAAAACACGTAGATATCGGCGGAGGGCAAGAAGTCAAGTCCGAGTTTTTTTTGTTATTTAATTTTTTTTTATTCATTTATTTATTATTTTTTTTTTTTTAGTTTTCCAGTTTATGTATTCCATTATCCTTCTTCTTCCTCATTTATTCTTTTTCAAGTTTCTTACTTTTTTAACCTCTATATTTACCATTTTTCTAATTTTCCTTCTTTTCCTACATTATTTCTAGTTTTCCTTTTTAATCTATTCCAGTACCCTTCCTTTTTTTATATTTCTTTCTTTACTGTTCTTAATAAAAATCGATATCGGATAGATTGTAAGGCGCCATTCATGTAACTATTATAGGGTAGAAATAGTAGTGGTGGAAGTGGAGGTGGTGGTGGAGGTGGCTGTCTCGTTAAAGAAGAGCGATTATTGGGGTGTGTCACGGCCAGACTGGTGGTGGTGGAGGGCAGTAAGAGGTGTTTGTGATGATGAAAAGGTAAAGTGTTGGGGGGATGCTTTGCTACCGAGGAAGAGGAAGCAAGTGGTATTGGAAAAGTGGGTGGTGCTTATGGTGGGGGTGTTGTGGTGAGCAGTAAAAGGTGGTGATGAAAAGGTGATGGTGAGAATGTGATGTGTTTTTTTTTTTTTACATTAAAGGAGACAGCTCAAGGGCACAAAAAATGGAAACAATAATAACCAAAGGTAAATGAGGTTATAAATGTGATGAACGAGGTCTGAGGTGATGAATGTAGTTGTGGAGGTGACAACTGGTGATTCTGAGGGCTTAGAATGTTGAATGGAGTTGAAAAGGTGATGAAATAGTGTTGGTTAGAGGTTGGAAGGGATGAATGGTGATGAAAAGGTGATGAAATGGTGTTGAAGGTGGTAAGAAGTTGTAAAAGGTGTTGAGGAAGGTGATTAAATGGTGGTTGAAGGTGGTGAGAGGTGATGAATGGTGTTGAATAGGTGATGAGAAGTGTGGTGGTTGATGAAAGGTAAGCAGTGGTGATGGTGGTGAAAGCAAGAGCTGGTAAATGGTGTTAAGTTTTGATGGTAATGAAGAGTGGTGGTGAAAACGGTGATGAAAACTAGAGGTGAAAAGAGTACGAAATTAAAAGTGATGATAAAAAGGCGGTGTGTTGATGTGGAGGGGTGATGAATGTTGATGAAAATCGTAGTGAAATAAGTGGTGATCGATACAGTGGTGTTGAGAGTGAGGAATGGTAAGTGGTGGTGATGGGGATGAGGTCGTGAAGTGGTGATGTAGAAGTGGCGATACAGTAGTGGTGATGAAGAGGAAGAAGACAGGTGAAAATATTGAGTGTGGCGAGTGGTGGTGACTGGTGTTGTGGTGATGACAGGTCAGTGGTGATGGCAACAAGTGGTGATGAATGGAGTTTAAAGAGCGGCGTTGGTGAAAGGTTGTTATAGCAAGGTAGGGGTGGGTGGCGTGGTGTGGTGCGTGTAGATTATAATAGAAGTGACAATGGCAGCGCTATTATTATTATTATTATTATTGTAGCGGGGGGGGGGGGGGGGGGTCGCTACATCCCTTTTTGACGACCACTATGGTTGTGATGGTATGTGGTAGCGTGGTGGTAGTCTACATTCCCGAGCGCTGGTCCCGGATGGTAAGGCCTCAGGACAAGTGAACACTCGTTCCGAGGTTTGTGACCAGAAGGGCGTTACTTGCGTGATTAATTATGGAAGGTGGGAGGATTTCCGTGTGAACCACTTGTGAGACAGCGTTAAGAAACTGGATGGTGATAATGTACTATGGGGGGGAGGGATGTGTGTGAGGGTTCAGTAATCTCAAATGAGCAGCAAAACAGGCTCCAAATGATAACACTCACAGTAAGGTTGTATATAAATATGTATTTAGTTTCATTTTTCAAAGGTTAGCGGAGTATTAAAAAATGACTGACAGGCTGTATGCCTCTACTCTAACTAGCTACCGGCACAAGGGAGATTTGGGGAATACACAATGCTTAGCTCTGGTTGCTGGAGGAGGAGAAGCAGGAGCTGGCGTGAGCGTCGGGCTCGGCAGGGGACGTCCACGATGGGAAAGGGGCGGTCCTGGTGATGGACAGACGGGCGCCGCTTGATGTGGAGAGGGAGCAGCTCGGGTGGTGTGAAGAGGCGGGCGCTCGTCGTGATGTAGGGAGCAGCTTGGGGCAGTGGTAGGACGGCCACTCGGGCAGTCGAGGGGCAGGTTACCCCGCCATACAAGTTCTCATCCTGTAGTCCGTCTCACACAGCAGGCCGTGGGTGGTTCTTCGGGGGGGGGCTGAGTGGAGAGATGGACACCTCTCTCACTCAACTCCAACTCGCTGCCTTTCTTGCTTCCTGCTGCTCGTCTCCTGACTAGCCCGCCTCACACAGCAGGCCGTGGGTGGTGTGTGGGTCGGGGGGGCTGAGTGGAGAGATGGACACCTCTCTGACCAGCCCGCTTCTCTGTGATTTCTCGCTGCCGCTCCTTGCTGTAGGGGTATTCGTCTCCTCACGTCTCCCAAGCTTGTGGTGCTCTTCCTCACTGGCTCGTGGGTCTCCTTGCCCTCGCCTTCTCGCCTCTGCTTATCGCTAAGCTCCTCCCCCTTCTTCACGTGACTCTCTCTCGGCATTACAATCAAACCCTACCTACCTAACTAACTAGTTATTGGTTTCTTGGGGGGTTCGAGGCTTTGAGATGAGGTATTTCAGTAACTCTTGTTCATATATTCGCTCATTCGCTCGCCGTGTTATCTTCTCATAACCTTTTACGCACTTACATTCCTTAGCCACTCATTCACTCTTTCACTCATTCACGCTCCCACTCATTCACTCTTTCACTTATTCACGCTTACTCTGTCACTCACTGACTTACTCACATTCTCGTTCACTCACATTCGGACCGTTACATTATTATTATTATTATTATTATTATTATTATTATTATTATTATTATTATTATTATTATTATTATTATTGAGAGAGAGAGAGAGAGAGAGAGAGAGAGAGAGAGAGAGAGAGAGAGAGAGAGAGAGAGAGAGAGAGAGAGAGAGAGAGAGAGACTGACAGACAGACAGACAGACAGACAGACAGACAGACAGACAGACAGACAGACTACGCATGTTAACAAATTGAGTTCGTTGCCCTTCCTGTTTGATTAATCTAAAAATACATCTTGCTTTTCAACACACACACACACACACACACACACACACACACACACACACACACACACAGAAAAAAAAGATAAATAAATAAATGAAAATAAATAAATAGATAAATAAGTAAAAATAAATAAATAAATAAATAAATAAATAAACACACGTACCCACGCTCTTCCCTACAACATCCATCTCCCTGCATCCCCATTTTTTTCCTTTCACCCAACACCTCCCCTTCCTCCCTCCTCCCCCCCACTACACTATTTCCATCATCTTCCTCTTGTTTTCCCTCTCTCGCCCATTCTATTCTGAGCCGTGTTAGTATTGAGGCCCTCCCGCGAGCGTCACTTTCCTGGGAGTGTCCACACCTGTTTGTAGCTGCAGGTGTCAGGGGGTGAGGGGGAGGGAGAGGATGGGAGGCAAATACGAGAGTGAGAGAGTGTAAGAGAGAGGGAGAGCATGGGAAGGGCGTAGGACAGGGTGTGAGGGTGAGAGAACAGGAATTAAGGGAAGAGAAGGGAAGGGAAGGGAAGGGAAGGGAAGAGAGAGAGAGAGAGAGAGAGAGAGAGAGAGAGAGAGAGAGAGAGAGAGAGAGAGAGAGAGAGAGAGTCAATGTTGTCATATTCGTGTTTGTCTGTTTGTTTGCTCAGTGTGTGTGTGTGTGTGTGTGTGTGTGTGTGTGTGTGTGTGTGTGTGTAATTCACCATGGTCTGATCACGCTCTGAACTCGTGACCGCCACCCAATACTCTTCCCGAATGAGCTTAGAACTGACAAGTGATAGATCTTTTGGTACAGCTGTAACCTCACACCACACCCATACACACCCGGGAGACGGGACACAACCCCTGAATGACACCAGATGCCCATTCACTGCTTATTGGATGGTTAAGTTCCCATAAGCCTTAGTTAGTTATATAGTTGAGATGGATAATTAGGATGTTAATATTGTAACGGTCCGAATGTGAGTGAACGAGAGAGTAGAAGCAGAGAGTAGAATGAAAAGAAGAATGTAGAGAGAATGAGAGTGTGACAGTGAGTGGTAAGTGTGAAGTGTGGAGGGAGTGGTGTGGAAAGTGAAAAGTGAATGAGGTGGGCTGGGAATGTAATGTGTAAAGGTTATGGAGAAGATAACACGGCGAGCGAATGAGTAAATATCATGAACGAGAGTTACTGAAATCCCTCATCTCAAAGCCTCGAACCCCCCCCCCCCAAAGAAACCAATAACTAGTGAGTTAGGGAGGTAGGGTTTGATTGTAATGCCGAGAGGGAGTCACGTGGAGAAGGGGGAGGAACTTAGCGAGGAGCAGAGGCGAGAAGACGAGGGCAAGGAGACCCACGAGTCAGTGAGGAAGAGCACCAGAAGCTTGGGAGACGTGAGGAGACAAGCACCACTGCAGCAAGAGACAAGCTTGGGAGACTTGAGGAGACGAACACCCCTACAGCAAGGAGCGGCAGCGAGAAGTCACAGAGAAGCGGGCTGGTCAGGTGTCCATTTCTCCACTCAGCCCCCCCGACCCACACACCACCCACGGCCTGCTGTGTGAGGCGGGCTAGTCAGGAGACGAGCAGCAGGAAGCAAGAAAGGCAGCGAGTTGGAGTTGTGAGGTGTCCATCTCTCCACTCAGCCCCCCCAAAGAACCACCCACGGCCTGCTGTGTGAGACGTACTACAGGATGGGAACTTGTATGGCGGGGTAACCTGCCCCTCGACTGCCCGAGTGGCCGTCCTACCACTGCCCTGGTGGCCGATATACCACTGCCCCAAGCTGCTCCCTACATCACGACGAGCGCCCGCCTCTTCACACCACCCGAGCTGCTCCCTCTCCACATCAAGCGGCGCCCGTCTGTCCATCACCAGGACCGCCCCTTTCCCATCGTGGACGTCCCCTGCCGAGCCCGACGCTCACGCCAGCTCCTGCTTCTCCTCCTCCAGCAACCAGAGCTAAGCATTGTGTATTCCCCAAATCTCCCTTGTGCCGGTAGCTAGTTAGAGTAGAGGCATACAGCCTGTCAGTCAGTCATTTTTTAGTACTCCGCTAACCTTTGAAAAATGAAACTAAATACATATTTATATACAACCTTACTGTGAGTGTTATCATTTGGAGCCTGTTTTGCTGCTCATTTGAGATTACTGAACCCTTACACACATCCCCCCCCCCCATAGTACATTATCACCATCCAGTTTCTTAACGCTGTCTCACAAGTGGTTCACACGGAAATCCTCCCACCTTCCATAATTAATCACACAAGTAACGCCCTTCTGGTCACAAACCTCGGAACGAGTGTTCACTTGTCCTGAGGCCTTACCATCCGGGACCAGCGCTCGGGAATGTAGACTACTACCACGCTACCACATACCATCACATCCATAGTGGTCGTCAAAAAAAGGAGGTAGCGACACACACTCCGCTACAATAGAAGTTTTCCATCGAGCGCCAGGTTCAACATCGTGACCTGGCGCTGCACTTGTATCAGCTGTCTCATTGCCATCAGTAAAAGACTCACCTGGCACCCGTACGTTTCTCTGCCCTTGAAACTTCCTACACTGCTGGATAGGTATGTTCGACCTTCAGTAGCAGAAAATGGGGAAAAGTAGGGAAAGGAGGCAAATTGAAAGATAATAAGGTATTATTCTAGTGTTTCCCATGCTCACCCGTACAAAATTGGCTAGGGGGCCTTTGAGACAGAGGGGACGATACACTCACGAGGGACTTCCATAACCGCCAGGTAATGCAGAGGAAACAGTCACTTGGTCCAGGTAAAAGACACGGTACCGAGGGGCGGGACGGCTCACTCGCGAGGCACTCTCAAAATTGAGCCTGGTAGAGGGCGGCACTGTAGCGGTCACCCGATAAGAAGGAAACGGTTATGCACGGACTTTTATTTTCTCTAAAAGGGCTGTGAAGCGAGTAAGACAACATTTTATACAAGTTATTCATATTTATGCGTATTATAATATAGCAGAAAGGAAAGCATTACTCACCTTGCATCACTTCTTGCTAAACCTATTCTGCTGCAAACCTGGCAACCCTATTTTCTGTTCGCCGTTTGTGTGTGAATATAATGGAAAAGTGAGTTAAATCAGGCTGCCAGTGATGTGCGACCATTCCAGTGATTTAACTAAGCACATGTATCGACTTTGCCAGCTTCGTCTTTTAGCGAAAATATAGTTAGAATAAGTACTGATAGTTGGTATCCCCGAAACAGTCCCGTGTACGAAATTTGAACGCATTGGCACCTCAGTCAGCCTGTTTGGAAAGCCTCGCGTGGAAGTGTTCAGGATTTTCACGGACTGTTTGTGATCCGAGTGATAGTTTTACCCGACCTTTGCAACTCGAACTGGAAAATCAGCCACGAGAACCCGGTAAACACACTCTGTACCCTTGGAAAACAGTTGTGATGGGAGCCTGGTACGTACGAAATGAAGTGATGTTAAAAAGATGATGTTTTGGTATGGAGGTGATAACGGTTGGTGATGAAAACTGTGATGAAAGTAGGAAGTGGTGATTGATAGTGGTGATGAGTGATGAATTAAGTGTTAGTAGTGGTGTTGATGAGGTTTTGGAGTGGTGATAGGTGATAAATGGCCCTCAGTTCTAAGTCTAAGCCCCGCCCACTGAGACAGGAGGCAACCATAGCAGACAATTCACTACCATCTTAAATTTGAACGCTTGTGGAAGGCTGAGGAAGACCCGTCCAGACCGCAGACTCCCTGACCTCGCTACGACAGGCTCAGCACACACACACACACGCGGAAATAGAGCAGGTGATGACAACGGCCGGTGATGAATGGTGTTGAGAAAGTGGCGGTGTTGAAAGGTTGTTATTGCCAGGTGTGTGGGAGTGGGGGGGGGGGAGGAGGGGAGTCGGTATATGTATGGGGGGGAGGGAAGGAGGTGTGTGTGTGTGTGTGTGTGTGTGTGTGTGTGTGTATGTGTGTGTGTTTGGTAAGGCCAGGTGTGTACACAGACTTACCTGAACGTGTCCTCGCCGCCAGGTAATACAAACGAGTCAATCGCTTAATCCAGGTGAGAGGCGCCGCAGCGAGGAGGGAGGGGCGGGGGAGAGAATTAAAGGTGTATACAGGAAACGTTGGCCACTTTGTACGCGCTTTTCCATTCAGTACGCACGTAAGAAAAACTGGTCGTGATGAAGAAACTCAGATGCAAGAATGAGCTGTTAGGTATCTTGTAAAGATTAGCCATTTTGTACGGGTCAATATTTCCATTCCATTTAGTACGCACACCAGTAAAGAAAAAAAACTTCGTAATAGATAAACGCAGGTGAATGTATGAACGGTTAGATGTCTTGTAAGTATTGACTATAATAGTCTGTACGCGCCTTCCCAATTAGTACACACACAAGTAAAGAAAAAAACTACTCATAATAATTAAACTCAGGTACATGAATGAACCGTTAGATATCTTGTAAGTATTGACCACTTTGTACGCGCTTTCCCATTTAGTACGCAGACCAGTAAAGGAAAAACTGCTCGTCATAATTAAGCTCGGGTGCATGAATGAGGTGTTATCAGATGTTCGTCGTAAATGTTCTTTTCATCATGGTAAACTTTTCTATTTCTGATTAGTTTGTTGTGGATGTTTGTTTCTTTCCCTTAATGTGAATTCTGCGTACATTTTGGTGCATAT
>NC_066537.1:13058705-13068705 GCF_024679095.1 Eriocheir sinensis
CCTAATTATATACCTGCAGACCTGCCTGCCTACCTTTATATACCTGCCTATTCGCCTACCTATCTATATTTGCCCACCTTCACCCAACCTATCTTCATGCCTACCTTTTCATCTGTGCCTCGTTTACCTACCTACCTCCCTACCGGCGGGCTTTTTTTTCATGCGGGCTTTTTTTCTTCATTGCGGGCTTTTTTTTTCATTGCGGGTTTTTTTTCATTGCGGGATTTTTTTTCATGCGGGCTTTTTTTTTCATTGCGAGTTTTTTTTCAGTGCGTTTTTTTCTTCATTGCGGGCTTTTTTTTTTCATTGCGGAATTTTTTTTCATGCGGGCTTTTTTGTCATTATTTTTTTTTTACCCCTTTGAACTGTCTCCTCTGCTGTAAAAAAAAAAAAAAAACTATCTACCCCCCTTTAATACTTACCTGTGCACTTATCTACCTGAGTATGTACGCACTTACCTACTTACCTTTGTCTTCTTTCCTTCCTCCTTACCTTATTATACTAGATACCTCCTTACCTACCAACAGATTTACTTACCTATATATCTACCTTCCTATATATCTTCCCTTTTAAATGGCTTCTTACCTGCCCTCCTGCACGCACACACACACACACACACACACACACACACACACACACACACACACACACACACACAACATCTAATTACAGGTCATGTTTTGTTTACAGTGGCAGCAATGAACAAACACACACACACACACACACACACACACACACACACACACACACACACACACACACACACACACACACACACACACATTAATTGCATGAAAAAAACTATTGGAATATTTGCATACGATTATTATTTTCATCATTATCATTATCCTTATCATTATTATTATTATTATTATTATTATTATTATTATTATTATTATTATTATTATTATTATTATTACTATCATTATCGGTGAAGGCATTGGTGGATTGGTTCTTTGTGTGCTCGTAATAACTCCTCTTTCAATTTCTCTTTCAGGTAGGATCAAAGCAACAAAACAGCCCCATGCAATTCCAGGGACCACGTACGGTATGTATTAGCTCATTATCACTGTACATCAAGGAAATATATGTTGTGTAGTATTAGCGTTATGATGTTACCGCGCGCAGTTTGACTCTTGAGTATGAAAACTTTAATATTTGCTAAAACTGAATCGTATTAACTTTGTGCTGGATAATGCTAAGGTTATGCTTGTTTTTAGGAGAATATAATGAGTGATTTTTAGCCAATACTCTCAGTCTGGAGCTTACACACTCACACTTGACAAGGCTTTCGTAGAGGTTGTGGGTATTTCCACGGGTAGTTTGATGAGTCTTGTGATAGTTTGACAAGGCTTTCGTAGAGGTTGTGGGTACTTCCATGGGTAGCTTAATGAGTCTAGTGATAGGTTGATAAGGCTTTCGTAGAGGTTGTGAGTACTTTCATGGCTAGTTTATGAGTCTAGTGATAGTTTGAAAAGGTTTTCGTAGAGGTTGTGGGTACTTCCATGGGTAGCTTAATGAGTCTAGTGATAGTTTGAAAAGGCTTTCGTAGAGGTTGTGAGCATTTCCAGGGGTAGTTTTATGAGTCTAGTGATAGTTTGACAAGGCTTTCGTAGAGGTTGTGAGTACTTTCATGGGTAGTTTTATGAGTCTAGTGATAGTTTGACAAGGCTTTCGTAGAGGTTGTGGGTACTTCCATGGGTAGTTTTATGAGTCTCGTGATAGTTGACAAGGCTTTCGTAGAGGTTGTGGGTACTTTCATGGATAGTTTTATGAGTCTAGTGATAGTTTGATAAGGCTTTCGTAGAGGTTGTGAGTACTTTCATGGATAGTTTTATGAGCCTAGTGATAGTTTGATAAGGCTACTCAATATGGAGGCAAAAATGCACTTATGAGAACCCGACTAATTTCCTTTTAGACTTTTGGAAATTGTTGACGTTTACGGCGGAAGCGTTTTAATACCAACCTAAATATTTAATACGGGTTTGATGGGCTAGTATGGGAGGCATTTTATTTTTTGTTAAGCCAACGAGTAAAGAGTTCAGCGCATGCGTTTTAGATAGACATGTTGAGGTTGCGTTTGATGGAAAGAAAAGATTTATTTGGTGCGTGGACGGTTACGGACTGCTGACGTGATTGTTGTCCAAATTGTTTCGATACTCGTGATTGTGAAGCGGTTTGGTGTTCGTTGTGTGTGTGTGTGTGTGTGTGTGTGTGTGTGTGTGTGTGGTCGGGGGGAGTGTTTCACCAGACAGTGCAAACAATACAACAACAACAACAACAACAACAACAACAACAACAACAACATACGGACTCAAAGAAACCTCAAAAGAAATATCAGTTTTGGTAGGCGAGAATTAATTAACTTTTTTTTTTTTTCTTATTTTGAATTATAAATTATTCCTTTTAAAATTGTCAAATGTTTGGTCGTACTTTTGACGTGTTTTTAATACGAGAGAGAGAGAGAGAGAGAGAGAGGACGGGAAAATATTTGTGCCACCACCAGTCGTAAACATTTAGCGTTTTCTTATTTATTTTATTATTATTATTATTATTATTATTATTATTATTATTATTATTATTACTTACGCGGTTACTTAATTTCTCTTCATCTCTGGGCATCATCATCATCATCATCATCATCATTATCATCATCTTTATCATCTTTTACTTCGCTGATTTTGCTTTCATTGTCGCCTTTGTGTTCCTCCTCCACTTCCTCCTCCTCCTCTTCCTCATATAGTCCAGTCCAAGCCTCCTGCCGCGCTTCATCTTCCTCCTGTCTCCTCCTTCCCTCCTCCTCCCTCCTTCTCCCTCCCTCCGTCCCTCCCTCCCTCATGATGAAGGGAAGGGAGGGAGGAAAGGAGGGCGGGAAGGGAACCATTTATTTTGTTTTCTGTTGCTTCCATTTCCTCCTCTGTGTTAGCGGAGGAGGAGGAGGAGGTGGAGGAGGTGGAGGAGGTGGAGGAGGAGGAGGAGGAGGAGGAGGACGGCAATGGGAAGGATGCGAAATGTTAGTATGTGTGTGCACGTGTGTGTGTGTGTGTGTGTGTGTGTGTGTGTGTGTGTGTTGAAAATGGTATTGCGGTGCGTGGAAGGTCAGGAGGGAAGATGGAGGGAAGGGAGGGAGGAGAAGAGGAAGAAAGGGAGGGAGGAAAATAAGAAGGGAAGGAAAAAGGTAAAAGGAAAGGAAAACAAGAGACAGCAGAAAGAAAATGAGGGAAAGAAAGAAGGAAAGTTAAGAGAAAGGAGAAAAAAGGAGGGAATGGAAAGATGAAAAAGGGAAGAGGAAGAAAAATGGAGTGGAAGAGGAAAAAAAGGAGAGGAGGAACAGACAAAGAAGTAGAAGAAAGAAAACATAGAAGAGAAGGAAGAACAAAAAAGAAAGAAGGAAGAGAAGGAACAAAAGGAGGGGAGATAAAGAAGGGAATGGAAAGATAAAAAAATGAAGAGAGAAAAAATGAAAAGGAGAGAAAGAACAAAAGAAGGAAAAGTAGAGAAAACAAAAGAAGGAAGGAAGAGAAAACTACAAGAAGGGAATACGGAGAACGCAAGAAAGTGAAAAAAAAAACAGAATTAAGAGAAAAAAAGTGAAAAACGGAACAGGAAAGAAATAAAGAAAAGGAGGAAAGCAAAAAAAAAGGTGAGAGAAAACATGGAAGAGACATAAAAACAGATAAGATATGGAAGGAAAGGAGAGAAGGAGGGAGGGAGGGTGGAGGGAGATAAAGAATGTGATGGAGGAAAAAATAGAGAATGATATGGATGACGAAAGGGAGGGAAAAAATAAAGAGACAGGAGGGAAAAAAATAAGAGGGAGAGAGGAAGGAGAAGTGAGATGATATTAGGAAGTGACAGGTGGAAAAGAAGGGAGGAAAGGATGGGGAGAAGGGAGGGAAGGGAGGGAGAGAGGAAGGAAGCGACAGGTTGAGGAGTGAAAAAAATAGAAAAAGAGAAAAACAATTATGAAGGGAGAAAAGGAGAGAAAAAGAAAATACCAAATGGGGGAGGGAGGAAGGAAGGCTAGGAGCTGAGAATGAGGGAATAGAGGAAAGTAAGAGGGATGGCAAAGAAAGAGAGGAGGGAAAAAGGAAAAGGAGAACAAGGACGGGATGAGAGAATGGAAGAAGTAAAGGGAAGGGAGGAGGTTAGAGAAAGAAGAAGGGAAGACAGATAGAGAGGAGAGGAGGAAATAGGAAAGGGAAGGAGAAAAGAAAAAAGGAAAAGGAAAGAAGAGAAAGGAGAAGAGGAGGAAAGAGAAAGGAGAGAAGGAAAGAAGAGAGAGGAAGAGCGGAGGAGAGGAGAAGGGGGGGGGAGAGAAGAGAGAGGAGGGATGGGGAAGAGATGAGTAGAGGAGAAGGGGAAGAGAGGGAAGACGAGGAGAAGAGGAAGGAAAGTAAATTGAGGAGGGAAGGGAGAGAGGAAGAGAGGAGAGGAAGGAAAGAGTGAAGAAAAAAAATAAAGTGGAGAGAGGAGGAAGTGAAGGGATGGGAAGAGAGAAAGAGGGCAAGGAAGGGAGAGAGGAAGAGGAGAGGAGAGGAGGAAATAGTAGGGGAGCCAACTCCTGAAAATGTGCCTATTTAAGGTTTGAGGTCGCAAGGTCTGCTATACTTTGTTTGGCTGTTTTATTTGATAGATATAATGATTTTCCACAAGAAATGCGATTTAAGACCATTTATAATCACTCAAATTATAAGTATGAGGTATCATTGGAACGGTCTTGAAACAAGTTTTCGATTGGGAGTATGCAAATTTTAATGACCACTGATGACGTCACTAGAGGTCAAAAGGTAAAAAAATGTATGGCCAAGTGAAAATCCGGGAGTGCCTGCAAAGAAAGGGGTTAATCTCTCACGTGCAGGGCCGTGTGAAATTAACCCCATGTTCCGAAATATTTTTTTTTCAATTTCAGGCAAAACTTGAAAAACGGAACATATTTGAACTGTTACAGAAATTTGAGTTTTTATCACAAAAGAGAAAGAAGGAAAGGAGTGAAGGGGAGGGGAAGGAAGGAGAGAATAGAAAAGAGAGAGAGGAGCAGAGAGAGGCAAGGGGGGGTGAGAGAGAGGTTAGGAGGGGAAAGGGGAGGAGGTAAGGAGAGGGGAAGAGAGAGGGGAGAGGGGGAGGGGAGCGGGGAGGTAAGGAGAGGGGGGGAGGCAGGGTTAGCGGCGTCAGGGAACATTTTTTCCGACACTTGGCTTTTCCAATACGGTGGGGATGGCGGCGGCGGGTGTGCGTGCGTGTGTGTGTGTGTGTGTGTGTGTGTGTGTGTGTGTGTGTGTGTGTGAGTAATTCTTCCCTCTACCTTTTTTTTTTATTATCTGCTGTTTTTTTTTTTTTCTTCTATATTTTCCATTTTCTCAGTTCTTTTTAGTATTTCTGGATACATTTTGAAGCTCCTGTTTTCCTTTTTTTCTATATTATTTCCTTTCCATTCTTCCATCTATTTTTTTCGATTCTCAACTTTATTTTTAATTTATTACTTCTTCCCTCATCCTTTATTCTTCACCTTTTTCTGTTTTTCTTCAATATTATTTCCTATACTTCCTTTTTTCCTCCCTCTTCTTCCTTTAGTCTTATTATTACGTTATTTATTTCTATATTTATTTATGTATTCACTTATATTTCTTTTCATATTTCTCTTCCTTTCTATCTTTTTTTCTTTCCTTCTTTCTTTCTCTTTCTTACATTTTTTCTTTCTTTCGTTTTCTCTCTTCCCTCTTTTTTCGGGTGTCACAAACTCTAAACATATTTTCTTTCCTCCCTTTTTTCATATTTTATTGTGGCTCCATTTTTTTCCTTCCTCTCTAGTCTATCTCTTTTTCCTTTTCTTGCATTTCCTGTTTTTATTTGTTATTCCTTTCTTTCTTCTTCTTCTCTTTTCCTCTCACATTTCTTATTTTCTTCCTCGTTCTACATTGTTCTCCTCCCTTTCCATTGTCTCCTTTCTCTCTCTCTCTCTCTCTCTCTCTCTCTCTCTCTCTCTCTCTCTCTCTCTCTCTCTCTCTCTCTCTCTCTCTCTCTCTCTCTCTCTCTCTCTCTCTCTCTCACATTTATGTTTGGCCATCACCCTTTCACCGTAAAATTTCTTCCCCTTTCTCCCTTCTCTGCTTTTTTTTCCCCTTACCTCCGTTTTCCTTTTTTTTTGTTTTCCCTCTCTTTCCCTCTTCCTCCACCTTTCATCTCTTCCCTCACATTTTTTTTTCTTTCGCTTCTTTCTTCCTCCTCCAGTCCTCCTTATTTTCTTCTCCCACATTCTTTCTCATCCTCCTCCTCTTCTCTCTCTCTCTCTCTCTCTCTCTCTCTCTCTCTCTCTCTCTCTCTCTCTCTCTCTCTCTCTCTCTCTCTCTCTCTCTCTCTCTCTCTCTCTCTCTCTCTCAATACTCTTCTTCTTTCTCCTTTATTTTTCCTCCATTTTCTCTCACCTTCATTCTTTCCTCTCCGTCCCTCCAATTTCCTCTCTCCCATCCCCTTTATCATTTCTCTCCATTTTCCTTTAACCTCCCTCATTTGTCTCCCCTCCCCTCCCTTCCCTCCTCTCCCTTCCCTCTTTTCCCCTCCCCTCCCTACCTTCCCCTCCAGCCCCCTCTCCTCCCTGCCGTTACCTTCCTTCCTCCCTTTCTTTTCCTTGCCATTTTCGAATAAGGAGGAGGAGGAGGAAGAGAAGAAGAAGAAGGAGGAGGAGGAGGAAGTGAAGAAAAGAAAGCAAAACAAATAGGAAAACGGCACAAGCAAACAAAAAAGAGGAGGAGGAGGAGGAGGAGGAGGAGGAAAAAGTAATAGGAGATATGGAGGGAGAAGGATATGGAAATGTTAATGTATTGGTTGGTGGTGGTGGTGGTATTGATGGGCGGGATCTTGGTGGGCGGATATTAGTCGAGATGGTGGTGATGGTGATGATGGTGATGAGGATATTGGTGTTTGGACTAGGTTATTTCTTTGGTGTTGCAAGTGGTGGTGGTGCTGAATGGAGGTGATGATAGAGGTGGTGATTGTGATGAAAGAAGGGATGATGGTGATGGTGATGATGATGGTGGTGATAGTTATGACAGAGATGGTAGTGGTGGTAGTAAGGGCGATGATAGTGATGGTGGTTGTGATGGTGTTGACGAAGATGGTGATGAAGATGGTGGTGATGATAGTGGTGTTGAAGATGGTGATGATAAAAGAGAAGGGCAGAAGATTTGCTGGTAGTCGTGGTGGTTGTGATAATCTTAGTGGTATTAAGACGATAGTGAAGATAGTGATGATGGTGGTGAAGATGGTGAAGATGGTGATGATAATGGTGGTGGTGGTGTACGGCGTTTGTACTTGATTTATGGATGCCTCACGGGAGCTTTTATGTATATGCATCATCATCAGAAGAGGGGAGGAAGGGAAGAGGGGTGACAAGGGTAGGGAAGAGGAGGGGAGGAAAGGAAAATAAAGGGAAGATAATATTTATTGACCAAGGAATGGAAAGGTTGATAACTCCTCCTCTCCCATCTTCATCTTCCTTCTTCCTCCTCATTCTATTCCTTCATCATCTTCCTCTTCCTTTTCCTCTTCCTCTTTCTCTTCATCACTCCGTCATTCCTGTTCCAATTTTATCACCTACTCCATCATTCTCTCTCTCTCTCTCTCTCTCTCTCTCTCTCTCTCTCTCTCTCTCTCTCTCTCTCTCTCTCTCTCTCTCTCTCTCTCTCTCTCTCTCTCTCTCTCTCTCTCTCTCTCTCTCTCTCTCTCTCTCTCTCTCTCTCTCTCTCTCTCTCTCTCTCTCTCTCTCTCTCTCTCTCTCTCTCTCTCTCTCTCTCTTCCTTTCTCCTTTTTATCTTTATTTCTTGTGTTCCATTTTGCGTTTTTCTCATGTTTTATTCTCTATTTCTTTTCATGGTATTGTCTTTATCTATCTATATATCTGCTTATCTATCTATCTATCTATATCTATCTATCTATCTATCTATATCCTCTGTCATATAAACTAACCAGGAAGTAAGGAATAAAAAAGATTATCGTGTTAGAGAGGAAAAAGGAAAAAAAAAAAGAAAAAAAATGTAATAATATCGAATGGGAAACTCGTATAAAAAAAAATATATGTAATGATTAAAAGTTCAACATATTTAAATACCCTTAAAGTGTTCAGTAAAGGGATTAGGCCAGGTAAGGAGGGCAGGTGAGGGAGAGAGAGGGAGAGAGGGAGAAAGAGGGAGAGAGAGGAGGAAAAAATTTACGATGCAGGAAGGAAGGGAGGGAGGGAAAGGAAGGGGGGGAAGGAGGAGGAGGAGGAGGAGGAGGAGGAAATATGGGTAAAGAAGACGGAGAAGTAGGGGTGGAGGAGGGGAGGGAAAGGTCAATGACTGAGAGAGAGAGAGAGAGAGAGAGAGAGAGAGAGAGAGAGAGAGAGAGAGAGATGGGGGGGGGGATCAGGTAATGTAAATGAGGTGGTGGAGGAGGAGGAGGAGGAGGAGGAGGAGGAGGAGGAGGAGGATTATGGAAGGCGATAAGGAGTAAAGAAAAATAATGGGAGGGAAAAGAGAGGATAAAGGAAGGAGGAAAAAAAGAAAAAGAAAGACGAAATAGACAGAAATGAGGAGGAGGAGGAGGGAATGTCAATATGGCTAGTTTTTATTAATGGGTTTTTGTTTTCAATTCTTTTTTTTGTCCATTCTTCATCGACGCTGCTTTATTGAATGTGTGGATCTGCGGGGTGTCTGCTCTCTCTCTCTCTCTCTCTCTCTCTCTCTCTCTCTCTCTCTCTCTCTCTCTCTCTCTCTCTCTCTCTCTCTCTCTCTCTCTCTCTCTCTCTCTCGTTCTCGTACTTTTTGAATTTCTTTATTTTTTCGCTTTTTCATGTGTGTGTGTGTGTGTGTGTGTGTGTGTGTGTGTGTGTGTGTGTGTAGTTTATGTTGCGCCAATTATTATATATGTTACCGTGCTGCGTTTTATTTACAAGCACACACACACACACACACACACACACACGACTACCATTTTTATCTTTTCAGCACCATCAATACTATCACCAATACCACTACTACTACTACTACTACTACTACTACTACTACTACTACTACTACTACTACCGCCGCCGCCGCCGCCCATAAATTGGTGAGCATCTTCCTATGGCTCCGGAACGGTCCACGCCGCCCTGAATCGCATTACACATTCACCACCATGAAATGTCCGCCAGCAAGCCATGGATGTTTTATGGGACTCCCTGAACTCCTATTCCTGCTACCTCCCTTTCCCTCTTCCCCTTCCCGTCCCTTGCATTCCTACTCCTACCCATGTTCTTGCTATCCCCTACTTTCCTTCCCCTCTTCCCCTTCCCTTCCCTTGCATTCCTATCCCTGTCTTTGATATCCCCTACTTCACTTCCCCTCTTTCCCTTCCATTCCCTTGCATTCCTACCCCTACCCCTGTCCTAGCTATCCCCTACTTCCCTTTCGCTACCCCTCAACCCCTGGCTCTATCCCACTCTTCCACTTCTTCCCCTTTCCAACCTTTGCCTGACTCCTCTTCCTATTCATCTCCCTTTCTATTAAACTTCCTCCTTCTCTGCCTGTTTTTCCTCTTCCTACACTCCCTGATTCTCTTCTCTATCCACTAAATCTCTTTCCCATATCTCTTCTCATCCCTTATATTCTTTCCTTCGTCTTCCTTCTGTTTCTCCTCTCCATTCCTCTTCCCTCCCCATTACTCCTTGATTCTCCTTTCTCTTCAAACTTCTCCCTCTACCTCTCCTCTTCCCTCATATCTGTTGCTCTTTTGTCTGATTCTCCTCTCTCCCTCTTTTTACCTTCTCTCCCTTCTTTCACTTTGGTTCCTCTGCCCTCTTTCTCTCCATTGCCTTCCCTGTTTCGTCTCCCCTTCCCTCCGCTTCACTCCTTCCTCTCCCTTCTTTCCCCTCCGCTCTTTGTGTGGTTGTGATTATAAGTCTCTTCTTCCGGTACCTCCCTTTAGACTCCATTCTTCCTTTCTCTCTCATCCTCACTCTCCTGTCACTCTTTTCCCTTCCTCC
>NC_066537.1:13073705-13086205 GCF_024679095.1 Eriocheir sinensis
ATAGATAAAGAGTGAAAGGGAGAAAGAGTAAAAGAAAGAGGAAGAGAAACCGAAAGGAAAAGAGTATAGGAAGAGGAAAAAGAAAGTGAAAGAAAAAGAGATAGAGAAAGAGGAAGAAAGAGAGAAAGAATAAAAGAAAGAGGAAGAGGAAGAGACAAAAACAGAGAGAGGAGGAAGATAAAGGCAAAGGATGAAAGGGAAAAAGAGTAAAAGGAAGAGGAAGAGAACAGGAAAAAAAGAGAAAAAGGAGCAGGAGAAGAAAAAGCAGCAGCAGGAGGATGAAGATGATTGAAATGATGAAAAATAAGATTGTCGGAGAAAGTAAAAACTGAAGGAAGAAAAAAGGAAAATAAAAGCAAAATCCCAAAAAACAATATTATCCAAGAAGCAAAAACAAAAGAGCGTCAAGACATGGAGAATTAACAATGGAGGACAAAGAGAACTGAAAGAAGAAAAAAACAGGTGACTGGATGTGGAGATGAAAACAATAAAGAAAGAAGGAAGAAGAAAAAAATGAAAGACAAGGAAGACAGTGAATCGTAATATGAAACAAATTAAGAGATTGAAACTTAAACACGAGAATAGCAAGGAAGAAGCTGCTGATGAAGAAGAAAAAGAAGAACACGAACAAGAACAGGAAGGGGGTGGGAGGAAAGTACAGGGACAAAGAAGAACAAACAGAAGGAAAAAGGAAAGTAAAAGGAATAGAAAGGAAAGGAAAGGAAACAAAAAGAACGAGCAATAACAAAGATAGGAAAAAGAGAAGAGGAAAATGAAAGGATAAAGGAAAGAAAAGGTTGATAGGAAGGGAAGGAAAAGGAATTAGAAGGAAAAGAGTAATAACAAAAACAAGAAAAAGAGAAGAGGAAAATGAAGAGGCAGAGAAGAAGAAACAAAAGGAAGAAAGGAAGAACAAAGAAGAAAATCATAGAAAACGAAAGGAGGAAAAAAAAAAGGATGCATAGGAGAAGAAAGAAAAGGACAAGGAATAGGAGGAAGAAGAGGAGGAGGAGGAGGAGGAAGAGGAGGAGATATTATAACACGTGTATGAATGTATGTATGTATGTATGTATGTATCTACGAATGACTGTGTGTGTGTGTGTGTGTGTGTGTGTGTGTATATGTGTTGGTATGCGTGTATGTAAGTGTTAGTGGGTGGGTGTATGGTATGTATGTGTATGCGTGTGTGTGTGCGTGCGTGGGTGCGGGCTATTACATTATTCTCCACAATGGCCAGCGAAAAATACTTATAAAAGGAATGGCCGAGGAATAACACAATTGTGACGCCATAATTGGGTTGGGGAGGAATGCAACTGAGGGGAGGGAGAGACTAGGGGAGTAAACATAGAGAGAGAGAGAGAGAGAGAGAGAGAGAGAGAGAGAGAGAGAGAGAGAGAGAGAGAGAGAGAGAGAGTGTTAATGGGTGGGTATATTTAATCGGTCTCTTTTTATATTTGCCGGGCGCTGTGAAAGGTAGATATTGATTGATAGATAGGTAAATAGACACTGATTTATAAAGAGATAAAGAGAGATGAAGAGGGGGAATAATAATAATAATAATAATAATAATAATAATAATAATAATAATAATAATAATAATAAACGGTTTATTAAGTGATTGCAGCTGTAAAGCTGAAAATATACATGTTAAAAATACAATATTGAAATAAAATAGAAAAAAAGTACAATGTGAAAGGGGTATAGGGGGACTGGGGTGGTGGTGGGGAGGTGAGGTGGTGGAATGCAGTGCGTTAGTGCGGTAGGAGGCGGTGTGGTTTTCCGGGTGACGGGTCAGGTGTTAAGCCCCAGGTCAACCCCAGGTTAAAAAAGGGTCAGGTCGCAGTTGATGGCAGGGTGCAGGGTCACTCACCTTAGTGATGACCTGCTAATCTCTTCAGCCGGTGAGACAAGATAGGACGAGGTGGACCGAGAAGCGGTAGGCGTGGGAACATCTAACGTCTGCACTGCCCCATGCCACTTACCCCAACCATGACTCCACCTGAGTGACGGGCCTCAACACTGCACTGCACCTGAACCGAATTCTCCCAGCAGCATCTTACAGTGTTGGGTTATTGATGAAAAGGGAGAGGGGGATGGAGGTGACCCATGTCTGACCTCACACACACACACACGGAACACAGTAGCGGCAAAATGTGTGTGTGTGTGTGTGTGTGTGTGTGTGTGTGTGTGTGTGTGTGTGTGTGTGTGTGTGTGTGTGTTGATGTGTCGTTTGTTGAATGATCTATTTTTTTCATCCATTCCTTCCTCTTAACCTCAGTATTCCTTTTTTTTTTTAATGCTAATAAATATTATTTTTGATTTTAAATATGGAGGTTTCAAAGGTTGGAAATTATGGGAATTTTTCTTTGTACGTTCATCCTATGACGCCGGTAGGTTTTTTTTTGGTGGGGCCTTGTAATCGGCCCTAGCGTTTTATGGCGCAGGCAAGTGTTTATAGTGGCGCCATCTTGCTTGGCTCATGCTGTCCCCCGGAGCTTATCTTTGCTTTTTTTTTTTTTAAGAGAGAGAGAATCTGGAGTCCGAGTTGATTGGTGTTTTTCAGGACAGCATGTAGGTAGTCTTAGGCCACTCGGCGGTGACTGAAAATTGTCAACTTGTAGCGGCGGGCGGGACACGAATCCACCCGCGTCCTACTGAAGGTGGCGCCCGCTTTTGTTTCACTTCTTTCGGTCTCCATGATATCTTTATTCCCTCTTTTGTTTCATCTTTCTTTGATGATATTATTGTTAGGTATGGAGTTGGTGGAAGGGAAGCTTGTCCAATCAATTTTATATTCTATTTCCTTCCTGAACATAACCCTTTATTCATATTGTTGTTCCAAGTCGATCTTTTAATTAATATTGTTTGAATTGGCTACATTTTTCATACCAGTCTTTTTCCTTCTTTACCCTCTCCCTGTTCTTCGGTTTTATTAGTGACGTTGAAATATAGTTTCTTAATTCTGATTTGTTTTATTCATTCTTTCCCTCCGATACTAGTTTTCTGACATTGTTTTTGATTGGTTGCATTTTCCTTAATATTTTTTCCTAATTGGTACTTTCTTTTTTTTCTTTTTCTTAACACTTTTCCCGTTTTTCGTTTTTGTTTGACGTTGATATGTAGTTCGTCAATTCTTCTTCATTTTTCAATCATTCTTTCTCTCTGATATTATTTTCTATATCTCTCATCGCCTTGCTGTTCCTGTTCTTTATGGCGGAGGTGGATGTTCTCTCCTTCCATTTTATTTAATTTTTCATTCATTTGGGAATTTATTTATTTCCCCTCCAAACATACATCGTCCAAGTTGCATTTTTATTTGATTTCCTCGTCCAATTTCTGTTCGTCTCTATTTCCCTCTTTCGGAACGACTATCCACATTCTCTCTCTCTCTTTCTCTCTCTCTCTCTCTCTCTCTCTCTCTCTCTCTCTCTCTCTCTCTCTCTCTCTCTCTCTTCCGTTTATCTCTCTTCCCTCTCCTCTTAACAAGCCTGTCCCGGATAATCTTCGCTTCCTCTCTGTTTTCCCCTCATTCTTCTTCCCTTCTTCCATGTTTTTTCTTTCTGCTTCTTCTTTTTTTTTTGTTTCATTTTATACAGTTCTTCCATTTTCTCCCTTTCATTTTTACTTTTGTTTTTTCTTTCATTTTTTTATCCTTTATATTCTAATTTTCTTTCAATGCTTTTCTTTCTTTTATTTTTTCCTTTCTTTCCTTCTTTCCTTCTTTCTTCCATCTCAGATTTCTCGTCTATTTAAAGTCATCGGTTCCTACATTTTTCTCTTTCTATATATTCCTGAATTTCTCCACGTATTTCAATCTCTCTCTCTCTCTCTCTCTCTCTCTCTCTCTCTCTCTCTCTCTCTCTCTCTCTCTCTCTCTCTCTCTCTCTCTCTCTCTCTCTCACCCGCTCACTTTTTCACGAAATTTAATCAGACTCAGGCAGAAAATTTGGCTGGAGAGAGCTAATGCTTTCACTCTCGGGGGAAAAGATTATCATAAAAGGTTTAATTCGCAAAATCTTCGTTGGTTCAATTTACGTTTCTCTCTCTCTCTCTCTCTCTCTCTCTCTCTCTCTCTCTCTCTCTCTCTCTCTCTCTCTCTCTCTCTCTCTCTCTCTCTCTCTCTCTCTCTCTCTCTCTCTCTCTCTCTCTCTCTCTCTCTCTCTCTCTCTCTCTCTCTCTCTTCCTTTCATCCTTCGTCTCTTTTAGTTGTCGTTTTCTCCCTTCTCCCCTTTTCGCATTACTTATTCATTTCCCCTTCTCTTTCATTCTCCCCTTTTTTTCTTCCCCTTTATTATTATTATTATTAGTCTACTTCTTTTTTTAATGCCTCTCACTCCTCTCTTGGTAATCTTTCTCCTTTGCTTCCTCTCTTTATTTTTTCAGCTTCTCTTCTTCATTTTCTTTCCTCCTTTTTTTTCAATTTTTTCTTCCTCCCTCATTTTTTCCCCTTATTCCCTCTTACCTTCTTTATTTCCCTTATTCCCTCCTTCCTCCTTTTTTGCTCTTCATCCTTTCTGCCTTATTTGTACACCTTATTCACTACCTTTCTTCCTCCTATTCCTTATTCTCTTTTTATTTCCTATTTCCTTCCTCTCTCCTTTATTTCTCTTATTCCTTATTCCCATCTTTGTTTCTTATTTTCTCTCCTCCCTTTCCTGTTCCCCATATTGCCTACTCCCTTTTTTTTTTTTACCTTGTTTCCTCCTCTCTCTCTTGTCCTTTATATTCCTTCCTGCCTACTTTGTTCTCATTTTTTTCTATTCCATCCTTCGTTTCCTTATTCCTTCCTCCCTATCATTATTCTCCTTATTAACGCTCAATTCTATTTTCACTTTATTTTCCTTTTAATTCCTTTCTATTTATCGTTTCTTCCTCGTTCTTATTCACGTTTTATTCCCCCCTTTCTCATTCTCCAATTCATTTTCTCTATGTTATCCTCTTCCTCCTCCTCCTCCTCATCTTTGTTCCTCCCGTTTCCACTCCTTAATTTGTTTGCCTTCTTTTTCATTTCCCTTTTTCGCTTCGTATTTTATTTTCTGCAGTTCTGTATTTTTTTCCTCCTCCTTTTTACTATTCTCGTCTTCATTTCCTCTCTTTTTCATTACTTCCCATTTCTCCTCTTTTGTCTAATTTTATACTCTTCTTTATTTTTCTCTCCTTAATTTTCTTACTTTGTCTTTAGTTTGTCGCTTCATTTTTTATTTCCTTATTTATCTTCCCCTTTTTTTCTTCGTCTCATTTCTCCTCTTTACAATTACTCATACATCCTTTTTTATTTTTCTCCTTTTATTTTCCTTTTTCATCTAACTCTCTTACTCTGGTCCTCATTTATTTTCCTTCTTTTCTTTATAACTCCCATTTTTTCTCTTCGCCTTCATATCTTCCCCCTCTTATTCCCCGTTTAATCGTGTTTCCTTTTATTTCTGCTATATTCTCCCCTTTTATTCCCCCTTTTTATAACTTCGTCTATTCCCTTCCTCTTTATTCTTTCTTTTCACTCTCTATATTTCCTTCCTCTCTTATCTCCACAGTTTACCCTCCGTTTGTTCTTGTCTTTTATTCATTATCTTTATTCATTTATTCTTGTGCTGTTTTTCTCGGTCTCTCTCTCACTTGATTTCAATATATTACCATTTTCTCTCTCTCTCTCTCTCTCTCTCTCTCTCTCTCTCTCTCTCTCTCTCTCTCTCTCTCTCTCTCTCTCTCTCTCTCTCTCTCTCTCTCTCTCTCTCTCTCTCTCTCTCTCTCTCTCTCTCTCTCTCTCTCTCTCTCTCTCTCTCTCTCTCTGTGTCTTTGTCTAAATTTTGACACTTCTTGAAAATCACTTGCCTCTTTTTCTTGCATTTTTCTTCCCTTCTTGCTGAGTCAAAAAAGTTCCTCCGTATCCTTTGTCTTTTCTATATTTTCCTTTAGATGGATTTGTTTTTACTTTCCTTTATGGGTGTCTTTTTTTTTCCTTTCCCTATTGTATAGTCGATTATTTTATTTAATGCATGTCTTTTTTTTTTCTTTCCTCTATATGCAACATTTTTTTCCTTTTTCTTATGCATGTCTTTTTCCATCTCTTTTTATTACCTTTCCTCTATGCTTGTCTCTTTTTTTTTCTCTTTCATCATTCTCTATATCTCTCTCTATGTTTCTCTTTCTATATTCTTTTTGTTTATTTCCTCGTAGATACATTCTCGTTTTAAGTCGTGGAATATACCAGTTTATTGTTTTAATTATAGAAGTGTTTTTTCTTTTGCTATAGTTTGTCGCTTTTAGTATCATTTGTTGTGTTTAATATGTGATCCATTATTCCTTCTGTCTCTCTTTGTAATATTTCTTCATTTTTATATCTTTCTTTTCTCTCTCTTTTATCTATACTAACTTATCTTTCTTTATATTTATTCATCTTGCGCCTCTTTTCCTTTTTTCTTCTCTATTTTCTCTTATTTTTATTTATCTTTATTTTTATCATGTCTTTCTATAAATATATGTTTATCTTGCGCTTAATTTGTTTTCTTTCTTTTTTTTCTTTCTTTTCTCTTATTTTTATTTAACTATTTTTATCATGTCTTTCTATAAATATATGTCTATCTTGCGCTTAATTTTTTTCTTTCTTTTCTTCTCTATTTTCTTTCATTTCTATTTATCCTTATTTTTATCACGCCTTTCTATAAATATATGTTTATCTTGCGCTTATTTTTTTCTTTTTTTTTTTCTCTTTTCTCTCATTCATTTTTGTTTTATCTATTCCACTTTTTCTTTCTCTTGCTCTGATGTGGCACTTAAATATCCTCACTGTTCAGTATCAAAAGCTTTCATACACTTCCACGCTAATTCCAGTACATGTTTCCTATGCACAGTTTCGCAGGATTTTACCGGAGCACAAATTACCAGAAAAAAAAATTTCTCTTTCAAATCTTCAACGTTTAAATAGTTTTTTTCTTAACGTCGCTTTTTTCTTAATGCGCCACTTAAATTCTCTCCATTTGTTTGTCTTTCATTACTTTTTCGTTCCTTTTCCTTTTCATTTTATCTGTATCTGTCTTTTTTTCCCCTCTTGAATGTGCCAATTAAATATGCTAGTTTCTTCGTTTTTCATTACTTTTTTCTATCCTTTTCCTTTACATTTTCATCTTTTCTTTCCATCTCTTTTTAATAAGCCACTTAATTCTCCTCATTTCTTTGTCTTTCATTATTTTTTCGTTCCTTTCCCTTTTCATTTTATATATATCTGTCTCTTTTTCTTTCCCCTCTTTACTGTGCACCTAAAATCTCCTCATATATTTGTCTTTCAGTACTTTTTTCTTTCCTTTTCCATTTTCATTTTTATCTATATCTTTCTCTTTTCTTTCCCTCCCTTTTTAATGAGCCACCTAAATATCCTCATCTCTTTGTCTTTCATTGCTTTTCCCTCCTTTCCTTTTTCATTTTATCTATATCTTTCTTTTTTTACTTTCCTCTCTTTACTGTGCCACTAAAGTCTCCTCTTATCTTTGTGTTTCAGTACTTTCTTCCTTCCTTTTCATTTTCATTTTTATCCTTATCGTTCTTTTTTTCCTTTTCCCTCTTTAATATGTCACTTAAATCTCCTATTTTCCTGTTTTTTTCATTATTTTTTTCTTCACTTTTCCTTTTTACCTATCTTTTCCTCTTTCATTCTTTTTCTTTTCTTTAACTTTCCATTTAAATCTCCTCATTTATTAGTTGTTCATTACTTTTTTTCTTTCCTTTTCCTTTTCCTTTTTAGCGATCTTTTCCTTTCTTCCTTTCCCTCTTTTCCTTAACGTTAAATCTCCTCATTTCTTAGTTTTTCAATACTTTTTTCTTTCCTTTTCATTTTCATTTTAGCGATCTTTTCCTCTTTCTTCCTTTCCCTCTTTTCCTTAACGTTAAATCTCCTCATTTCTTAGTTTTACAATACATTTTTCTTTCCCATTCCTTTTCATTTTTAGCGATCTTTAACTCTTTCTTACATTTTCTCTTTTCTTTAACTTTCCATTTAAATCTCCTCATTTCTTAGTTTTTCAATACTTTTTTCTTTCCTTTTCCTTTTCATTTTTAAGCGATCTTTTCCTCTTTTTTTCCTTTCCCTCTTTTCTTTAACGTTATTAGTTTTTCAATACTTTTTTCTTTCCCTTTTCCTTTCCATTTTTAGTTATCTTTTTCTCTTTCTTTCCCTTTCTTTTTTTGATGTTCCACTTAAATCTCCGCTCTTCAGCCTCTCTTTCTTTCTCGTCATTGTAAAGCGTACCACCAAAACCTTTCAACGACCTCCACGCTAATTCCACTACACACACGCAGTTTTTTCATTACTTTTTTCTTTCCCTTTCCTTTTCATTTTTAGCAATCTTTTCCTCTTTTTTTCTTAATGTTCCACTTAAATCTCCTCACCTCTGACTCACTCTCTCGTCATTGTAGAGCGTACCAAAACCTTTCAACGACTTACACGCTAATTTCACTACATGCACCTTTCCTATACACAGTTTCGCAGCATTTTACAGGGGCACAAATTACCAGCAAGTGAGAAAGGACCAAAAAACACATAATATTCCTCTTTTTCAAATCTCCGACGCATGTAGTTTTTCCTCTTTTTTATCGCAGACTCGAATGATGCGCAGCCAATCTTCCCTTTTAATGGAGAAAACCTGTATTATTGGCGCCATCTTTTTTTTTTAATTATATCCCGTGAAGCGAGCACAGAAACCCATTATCATCCCTCCCCCCCCCTCCCTTTTTTTTTGCTCCAGCTGTTGATGCGCGGAACAGCAAGACAGGAACAGCAGATGCGTGTCCGTGTGTATAATTAAAGCATTCAAATTAGGTGGTATTAACATAAGTATTTCCGGCTCTACTTCTCATTATTTGTTTTTCATTGTTCTTTTTTTTTTAAGCAAGGGGTAACTGGGTATGGTGCGGGACTAGCGTTCTGGTGGGAAGTATTTCTCTCTCTCTCTCTCTCTCTCTCTCTCTCTCTCTCTCTCTCTCTCTCTCTCTCTCTCTCTCTCTCTCTCTCTCTCTCTCTCTCTCTCTCTCTCTCTCTCTCTCTCTCTCTCTCTCTCAGCCTAATAGAAATGCCTGTATGGTTTTAAGTTCCTTCTTGCATTCATTAAGGGTCATTGATTTGGAGGTTTCTTTTTTTTTTTTCATTATCAAGTTCTTAGTAATCTTGTGTTTTTTTTCCTCTTTATTTTTTAGGAAGTAATTTTCTCCTTAAGTGTAATTTTGTTGGCGTGTCAGATCTGTTTTATTTATTTATTTTTTATTTCCTTCTGTGATTCATTGTTTTTGTGTGTTTATATTTACCTCTTTTACAGCTTTTATTTATTTTTTCTCTAAGTCAGTGTTTCAGAGTACTCTCGTTTGTTTGTCGTCTCTTTTGTAGTTTATTATCGTGATGAATTGTTTTTCGTGACAAACTGTTTTTCTTGTGTTTCGCGCGTGTTTTATTTTCATTATTCTTTTTCTCTTCGTGTCATTCGGTAAAGTGTAAGTTTCGTTTCATGTCAACTCTGTTTTGCAATTTCGTTTTGTGAGTTCTTTTTCTTTTTTTGTAATCTCGTTTTCTGATTTTTTTTTTTTTTTGCTTTTATTTACCTTTTGCATTTATTTGTGTTATTTTCCTCAAAGTCTCGCTGGTTCAGGTTAATTTTGTTTCATGCTGTTGAGTCTGTTTTCTCTCTGTTTTGTGATTAATTGTTTTCTTGTATTTTTTTTTTTTTTTTATCCTTTCCGTCATTTTTTTGTACTTTTCTTTCTCGTGTCATTGGTTAAATTGGAGGCTTCTTTGCATGTCAAGTCTGTTATGCAATTTCGTTTTGTGATTTTTTTATTCCTTTTTTTGTAATCTCAGTTTTCATTTTTTTTTGCTTTTATTTACCTCTTTTGCATTTATTTATGTGTCTTATTTTCCTCCAAGTCTCGCTGGTTCAGATTCATTTTGTTTCATGTTGTTGAGTCTGTTTTCTCATTCCGTTTTGTGATTAATTGGTTTCTTGTATTTTTCTGTATCCTTTCCGTCATTTTTTTTTCTTCTTTTCTTCCCCACGGTATTTGTTAAAGCGTGAGTTTCTTTGCACGTCAAGTCTGCTTAATCTCCTTTTCTGTTTTTTTGTTTTATTTATTTATTTATTTATGCATTTATTTATGTGTGATATTTTCCTCCAAGTCTCACTGGTTCAGAGTAACACCGTTTCATGTTGTTGTCTGTTTTCTCATTCTGCTTTGTGATTAATTGTGTCTTAATGTGTTTTTTACCTCGTTCTTTTCATGTCCTCTCCGTGTTAATTGTCTCCGTTTAGTGTTTTGTTTTTCTCGCATCCTTCCCTCCCCTTCCCGTCACACCGCTCCGCCTGAATGCCTGTCTGTCTGTCTCTGTTTTCTATTCCTTTCTCTTTTTCGCTTCACCGTTCCTCCTCTCTAATGCACATTTGTGATACGCCAACCCATGAGAATACGTTTCACTTTATTCACTTCCTCCTCTTCCTCTTCCATCGCTTCATCCTCCTCCTCTTCCTCATTCTCCTCCTTTTCCACCATAACCTCCGCCACCATCGATTCACCTCCTCTTCCTCCTTCTCCTCCACCTCCTCCTCCTCCTCCCCTGGGCAACGTGATTTTTCCTGGAGGTAACGAAAAGAAAGCCTAGAGAGCTCCCCGTCTTGCCCAAGTAACAAATGGCACTCCGGGATGCTTAAATGACCAATTATTCAGGCTCTCTCTCTCTCTCTCTCTCTCTCTCTCTCTCTCTCTCTCTCTCTCTCTCTCTCTCTCTCTCTCTCTCTCTCTCTCTCTCTCTCTCTCTCTCTCTCTCTCTCTCTCTCTCTCTCTCTCTCTCTCTCTCTCTCTCTCTCTCTCTCTCTCTCTCTCTCTCTCTCACGCTGATTGCATCTCGACGCCTCACTCTCTTTTTTCTCTCTCCATTTATTACATTTCCACGTGGCACTTTTATCCTCCATCACACCTTCCTCCCTGCGAGTCTTTTCCTTAGACTCCCCTTTTATTGCACTAGTCCTCGTTCCCCCTCCCGCCTCCCGTTTTCTTCCCCGCTGATTAGTTGACGGAAAATGGGACCGCAATTTCCTGGTGGTGTGCGTCTGAGATTGTTGTGTGTGTACGTGTGTTAGGGTGAAGCTTAGGTGCTGGTGGAAAAATATTGAAATATGTGAATTATTTAATGTATTTAATGATTTTTACCTAATACTTTTTTTCCTTATTAATACGGAGGACATTTTATGGACGTATGTTTATTATATTTCCTCTTTTTCGTAATGTTAGAAAATTTCATCGTTGTGTAGTCTGTATTTTTTTTCCCCTCCGGTCCGTAATGTTTTTCTTCCATTCCGTCCCCATTAAAAGTCCAGCGAGTGATATTGTTCCTTTTATTCCCGGGACTGTGTCAAACTTTTATGAATGACGAAGAAAAAAAAAAAGGTGGAGGCTAAAAAAAAGGCGGTGGACGGAAAGCGCCACTACGAGGGAGGCTCTTTTGTTGTTTTCCTTTTGATGGTTTTGTAAAAGTTTGTGTTAACTTTTCCTGTTTTCCCTTGACCGGCTCCTCACGGCGGGTATTGGCGGAAGTGGTAATGGGCTGGCTTTTTTTTTCTTGCCGACCTTGTTACCTTTATTATTATTATTATTATTATTATTATTATTATTATTATTATTATTATTATTATCATTATTATTATTGCTACTACTACTAGATACTACTACTACCAATACCAATACCACAACTACTACTACTACTACTACTACTACTACTACTACTACTATCATTATTATCATTATTTTTTATTGTTGTCCTTGTTGTTATGCAAAAACTATCATCCTTGTTAATGCTATCAAAACAACTATATATCATCAGTATTTACATTCCTGTCATCACAGATATAATAATGCAATGCAAATAATATCACCAATAATCATAATAATATAAATAATCCATCACTCCGGTTTGTGCCTGTGTGTGCGTGTGTGTGTGTGTGTGTGTGTGTGTGTGTGTGTGTGTCCGCCCGCGCACGCCCCTCAGACTGACATATCGAAAGAATGCCACTACAAAAAATGTATCCCTGACAATTTTTCTTCCTGCTAATTTTTCTCTCTGTGATATTTTACCTTTTTCACCCATCTTTTTACCTCCGGAGAGAGAGAGAGGAGAAAATGGGTGACTATTTTTTTTTTTTTGGCTTTAACGTTGCCTGGAAAATATGGTTTGGATATGTAATTAAGTTAAGGCAGGCGCAAAGTTAAGGGTATTAGTGTTGTCAATATAAGCTGACCTCCCTCCTCTCCCCCCTCCTCCTCCTCCTCCTCCTCCTCCTTATCCTCCTCCTTGTCATCATCTTCCACCTCGTTGCCCCACTCTCCGTTTTCTTTGCACCTCAATTTTATTTTCTATTCTTTCTGTTTTCTTTCTTCATCCTTTCTTACTTTTTCCTCTTCATTTTTCACTGTTTTTCTCTATATTGTTCTTCTGTTTCCTTCTTCATCCTTACCTTCTTTTCTCTTTTTTT
>NC_066537.1:13091205-13101205 GCF_024679095.1 Eriocheir sinensis
GATGGAGGTAGAGGTGGAACGAAAAGAAATGGAACAGAGGTGGAGGTGGTGAAGGAAGTGGAGGTGTGCAAAAAACAGGTGAAGGAAAGAGAAAAAAAAGTGTGGAGTAGAAAGTGAAGTTAGGAAGATGTAGGGAATGAGCAAAACACAGAGATGGAGGCAGAGGTGGAACAGGTGGAGTTGAAAGTGGAGGTGAAAGTGGAGGCGTAATGGGCCTTGCGCCTTTAAACGTGCATAGTATCACCCTTGCCTCATTGCCTTCCACCAGACGCCGCCCTGGGACTTGCCTGCTATGGATGGCCCACTAAATCATAGCTCACTCTCTTACTACACCGTGTTTACAGCCATCCCACCCTCCCCCTCCTTCCTTACTCCTCCTCCTCCACCTCTCTCCTCTCTTTCCTCTCCTTTTACTCCCTTACTCGTTCTCTCTCGCTCCTTCCTTTTTATTAGTCTGTCTTTCCTCATGGTGCTTCAGTATTTTTGCTTACCTCTCCTCCTCCTCTTCCTCCCCCTCCTCCTTTTTCTTTTTATCCATTTCTTACTTCTTTTTCTTCCTCATCCTCCCAATCTCATTTCTTCCTCCTTCACAGTTACTCCTCTTTTTACTACACCGTGTTTACAGCCATCTCCCCCCCTCCCCCTCCCTCCTTACTCTTCCTCCTCCATCTCTCTCCTCTCTTTCCTCTCCTGTTACTTCCTTACTCGTTCTCTCTCGCTATTTTCTTCTTACTTAGTTTTCTCCTGTCTTTTCCCATGCTCCTCCAATATATTTGCTCACCTCTCCTTCTCCGCTTCCTCCTCCTCCTCCTCCTCCTCCTCCTTCTTTTGATCCTTTTTGCCTCCTTTATTTTCATCGTTCTCCATTCTTATTCTACTATTCATGTCCTCCGCCCCAACCTCTTCCCCTCCTTCCGTCTCTTCTTTTCTTGTTCACCTATCTTCTTTCTCCTCCTCTTCATCATTTTCTTCCTTTTTTTACCTCATCCTCCCAATCCCATTTCTCTGTTACTATTGTTACTCTTCTCCTCCTCCGACCTTATCGTCTTCCTTCTTCCCGTCCCTTCTCTTCTTGTACATCTGTCTTCCTCCTCCTCCTCCTCCTCCTCCTCCTCTCCCCTCTTCCTCCAATTAAATATCGCGTTCTCCCCATTCTGTCCTCATCACTTCTACTTCCGCTTCATCCCTTGCTTTCCCTCGCTGCTCACTTCCTCTCTCACAGCCTCTGCTCAAATCTCAGGCCCCGGCAGGTGTTCGCAGGTGAGAAGAAGGGAAGAGAGGAGAAAACAGGGAAGAGGAGGAGAAGGGGGAGAGCAGAGTAAGTAAGGGGAGAGAGGGTGAGGAGAGTAAGGGGAGAGACGGAGGAAGGGGAAGAGAGGGAGAGGGGTGAGAGGGCAGTGGGGAGAGAAACACTGAAAAGCCTCGGAAAACGTTTGTCACTCCCCGTGAAGAAAAATGTGATTTACCCGAATGTCTTGTGACAGGTATAGGAAAAAAGGACAGGTATGGAGAGGAATGGGAGGGGGAGGAGGGGCCATGGGAGGGGTGGAGGGGAAAGGGAGACGATAAAGGTAGAAAAGGAAGACAGGTAAGGGGGGGAGGGGGGGGATATGGAGGAAGGTAGGGGGAGGGAAAGGGGGTATGGAAAGGGGGAAGAAGGACAGAAAAGGAAATGGGATGAAAGGAAGGGAATGGGGGGTTATTGGGAGTGTGAAAAGGAAGAAGAAATGATAAAGGTAGAATTAGAAGACAGGTTTGGGGAAATGGGAGGGGGAGGAGGAAGGAAGGGGAGGGAGGAACGAGATGGATAAAAAAGGGAGGCATAGGGAATGCAGGTGAGGAAAGGGGTGGAAGAGAGGGCATAGATATAACTCAATGGCAGGGTGGAAAAGGAGTGGATGGGAAGGGGAGGAGACGAAAAGGGTATAAACAGGAGATAGAACTAGGGAAGGAAAGGGAGGAAAGGGGAGGAAGGAGATATGAAAAGATTGCAGGAGTTGG
Source organism: Eriocheir sinensis (assembly GCF_024679095.1). NCBI lineage: Eukaryota > Metazoa > Arthropoda > Malacostraca > Decapoda > Varunidae > Eriocheir > Eriocheir sinensis. The sequence goes on from NC_066537.1 coordinate 13,093,207, forward strand.
GAAGGGAATGGAAGGAACAGGAAAAGGAGAGGAAAGGGACAAAGGAAAAGAAGACGAGAGGTGGAAAGGAGAACAAAAAGTAATGGGAAGGGATTGGAAAGAAAGAGGAGGGAACGAGAAGGGTGGTAAGAGGAGTAAGAAGAAGGGTAGAAGAGGAAAAAAAAGAAAGCCGTGGAAAGGTCGGCAAAGGTCCAGTGGGTTGAAATGGAAAAGGGAGAGAGGAAAAGAGAAAAGTATTAAAATGAAGTAACAGGGAAAGGATAGGAAGGAGACATGAAAGGAAGAGGAGAGGTGGGAAGGACGGCAAAGAGCTCTAGTAGAAATGGAATGGAAGGGAATTGAAGGAGAGAGGAAGGGATGAAAGGGAAAGGCATGGCAGTGATGGGTTGTCAGTTCTGTGATTTATCTGCGTTGATTCTGACAGGTAGGAGAAGGGAAGGTATGAGAGGAATGGAAGGGAAGGAGGAGAAGGTATGGGAGGAATGGGAAAGGGGGAGGGGAGGGGAGGGAAGGGAAAGGATGGGAGGGGAGTGTATGGAAGTGATATGTTGTCAGTTCCCTCTTCGGCATCTTTTTTTTTATCTTATATTACCTGTCTGTCTGTCTGTCCTTTCCTCCCTCAAATTCCCCTCCTTCATAATTCCCCCCTTTCATTCTTCCCATTCTTCCCTTTCTTCTCCTTTCTCTTATCTTTTCTTACTTTTCTTATATTACTCTTTCTCGGCTTCTTCCTTTCCAATTTCTTGAACTCCTGTCTTGTTCCAGCTTTCACCTTCCTTTTCTGTTCTGCTTGCTCTTCTCCTTTCTCTCTCTTTCCATCTCACACCTCTCCTGTCCCTTCCCCTCTCTTTCCTTTCCTTGTTCCTCCATTTTCCTCTCTTCCTGCTCTCTTTTCTCACCTTTGTTTCCTTCTTTCCTTCTCTTCCTAACTTTCCCCTTCCGTTCCCTTCCCTTCCTTGTCCTTTTGTCTTATTTATTTTCCCTCCATTCTTGTTGATGTTTTTCCTTATCATATTTGCAGTTACTAATTACACACACACACACACACACACACACACACACACACACACACACACACGCGCACTTTCAGAGGTCCGTGTTTATCAATATAGCATCTTTAGAAATATTGGATCGGGCCCCGTGTCTAATGTGCGGCCCAAGAAATATTTTGCAGGGGTTCATATAGTCATGGTCAGCCGGGGGTCGAGTCGTGTACCTGGGACGGAGGGGAGAATGCGAGAATGTTTGCCGGTTAATAGATGAGGAGAGGAAGAAAGAGTGCTACTACTGAGACTACTACTACCGCTATTTCTTGGCAGGAAAGGAGGCAGCTAAAGGGAAGAAGAAAAATGATACAGAAAATAAGATGGATACAGAATAAAACAATGATAAAAGATGCAGAAAATAAGATGAAAATATAGAGAAATGATGATACTACTGCAATTATTACTACTACTACTACAACAACAACAACAACAACAACAACAACTACTACTACTATTATTTCTACTACTACTACTACTACTACTACTACTACTACTACTATTACAACAACAACAACAACGGCTACTACTACTACTACTACTACTACTACTACTACTTATAACTTTGATAATGATAGTAATAATGATAATAACAATAATGATGATACAAATATATTAAGTATATGTATATGTGAGTCTATATTTTCACACATAAACAACCCAATCAAAATGCAAATAAAAAGGGATGGAAACGTTTAGTAATTACAAGCATTAATTATTCAAGCAATATTTCCAACATCGACGGACAAAAAAAACTAAATTGCATCACCTCCTCCCTCCCTTCCCCTCCCCTGCCCCCATCCTTACCGCCCCCCTCCTTCCCCTCCCCTGCCCACCCCTTCCAACCCCTTACCTACCCCTGCCATCATCCTTACAGCCCACTACCCATCCCCATACCTCCATCATCACCACCCCTATCACCATTTCTACAACCACCACCATCTCCACCTGTTCTTCCTTCTCCTTCTCGTCATCCTTTGCCTCCTCCACTTCCTTCTCCCTCCCTGCCTCCCTTGCTGTAAAAAAAGCTTCAACTTATTCTCCAGCCACTCCGTCTTCACCGCTTCTTCCTTCTCCTCCTCCTCCTCCTCCTCCTCCTCCTTTTCCTCCTTCTCCTCCTCCTTCTTCTTTTCCATCTCCTCCTACACCATGATCTCCTTCTCTTCCTCCACCATTACTGTCTCTTCTTCCTCCTCTGAATCCATTACCTCCACTTCTTCTTCCATCACTTCCTCCTCTTCCACCATCTCCTCCACTTCTCCCTCTTTCCCCACAACAACCACCTCTTCCTCCCTCTCATTCTTTACCTCCTCTTCTTCCAACGCCCCAAGCTCCTCCTCCTACTCCTCTTCCTCCTCCTCCTTCTCCTTTTTCTTCTCCTCCTTATTTATAACTATTTTTTTTTATTTCCTCACCACGATTTTTTTTTTCCTTCTCACATTTCGTCATCATCTTTTCTCTCGTCTTTTCCTCGTTATTTTTCCCACACTCTTTACCTTTTCTTTCCTTATTTTCTTCATCTTTCTAATGTTTCCTCCTTACTTCTTTTTATTATTTTTCGCTTTCCGAGATTTTTCCTACAAATTCAATCTTTCTCAAACATTTCCTCTCCAATTGTTTTTTTTCTTATTTTTCTTCTTCACATTTTTAGCCATTTTCAAGTTTATTTTCCTCCCTACTTTTCTTCTCATTTTCTTTTGGTATTTAGTTTTCTTTACGCTAATATTTTTTATAATTAATTTCCGGTGCATGATATTATTGCTTTCTTAAACTTTTCTTGGACATTTTTTTCTCTCGATCCCTTTTATCGTGTTTGTCTTTCTCTCTCTTTTCAATTAAATCACGATCTTCTTCTCTTCCTCTACCACGTCTATCTCTTCTTTCTCCTTTTCATTCTTTACCCCCACCTCCACCTCTTCTTCCACCATCTCTTCCTCTTCCTCCTCATTCTCCACAAATTAACACCTCCTCTCTTGAGAAACGTCGCCTCCGAGGAAAACTGATCGAATGTTTTAAAATACTTAATGGTTTCACGAATGTAGACAGAACAAAATTGTTTATGATCGATGACACTTTGCGAAAGAGGAACAATGGCATAAAACTCAAATGTAGACAAGTAAATTCAGATTGCACCAAATTTTTCTTCACCAACGTTGTAGTGCGAGAATGGAATAAGCTCCCACCGTCAGTGGTCCAATATTACACGATTGACTCCTTTACAAACAAGCTCGACCGTCACTTCCTTGAACTTAATATTAACTAGAGTAGAAAAGCAACGTTTTGGAGCCATCTGATTAGTGTAGATTCACTTACGTTTAAGGACAGACCACCTAGTCTGGACCATGAGGTCTGTGTGGTCTGATTTTCTATGTAATTCTCTGTAATTCTCTCTCTCTCTCTCTCTCTCTCTCTCTCTCTCTCTCTCTCTCTCTCTCTCTCTCTCTCTCTCTCTCTCTCTCTCTCTCTCTCTCTCTCTCTCTCTCTCTCTCTCTCTCTCTCTCTCTCTCTCTCTCTCTCTCTCTCTCTCTCTCTCTCTCTCTCTCTCTTTTAGTCCCTCGTCGGCTTCACGCTCTCCTTCGTTTTAATTCTCACCACAAAAGGAGAATATTTTTTTTGTCTCCTTTTGTTTTATTCTGTCGCCGTCAGTTTTCTCAGTATGAGCCTGACGTGGCCTTGTTGTAAAGTGCTTCATTCTCTCTCTCTCTCTCTCTCTCTCTCTCTCTCTCTCTCTCTCTCTCTCTCTCTCTCTCTCTCTCTCTCTCTCTCTCTCTCTCTCTCTCTCTCTCTCTCTCTCTCTCTCTCTCTCTCTCTACCATTTTCTTTTCTTTTCTTTTATTTGACTGCTTGATATATTGTTCTTCTTCGTTGGAGCTACAGTGTAAAGTGCCCCATTCTCTCTCTCTCTCTCTCTCTCTCTCTCTCTCTCTCTCTCTCTCTCTCTCTCTCTCTCTCTCTCTCTCTCTCTCTCTCTCTCTCTCTCTCTCTCTCTCTCGTGTGTTTTGCCTCTACGCCTGATTTTCTTTCTTGTATTATTTTCTGCGCCATTGTTTGCCATTTTCTTCATTTCTCTTTGTACATTTTCTTTTTTGGGGGGTAACTTTTATTTTTTTCCAGCGTTTTTATCGGGGTAGTATTTTTTCTCCTGTCTTTGGCTATATTTGTAATGTTCGGATATATTTCTTTTGTAAATAAGTCGTATACTTAAAGGATTTTTTGTGTATGGAATTGTTATTATCCAACTTTTTAATATTTTGTTCTATATTTCTTTTCATCATGGACATGTACACTAAACAGAACTCAGCCTTTACACGATTTTTTTGTTGTTTATCATTTCCACGTAAATTACTAGAACTCCATTATTGTTCTGAAACCTTGCTCTCGATAACAATTTTTTATTTATTTTGTTCATCATGACAAGTTGGACATATAAAACTAATCTCAGCCTTTTTATGTTTATTTGAGTGTCATTTCCACGTAAATCACTAGAATTCTGTTATATACTATTTCGAAAGCGTGCTCTTGATTTCTTTTTTTTTTTTTTTTTACTTTCATTTCGTCAGCCGTTGATCGTCATGAACAAGGAGAAGTCTCTATGACGCCCACGGAGGTGTTGCTTGAGCGGCATAGCATCTCACCTCCGGCCCGACGACATGTTTTTGTTGCCGAACTGTCAGGCAGGTGGAAGTAAGTGTGAGCGAGAGGGAGTGAGAGGCAAAGTGGAGTATATCTATTTCGCCGCATCACCAATCTTGTTTTCGTGTTGTCTCGTAAGAGGCATTTCTTCATCTACAATAAATGTAACTCTTAAAGCCAGTATCGTGAAAGCATGTTAATAAACTGACTATTACGTTTTATTTTTGTTGTTGTTGTTTGTGCATTTTTGACGTCGGAAAACAATATTTTACCTCAAATCGTGTAGTTGACCTAATTTTTGTTTGGCATTCCGTCTCTGTCCAATCACTATTCATGAGTTAGCAGAAATCTTAAATCTGTTATGCTTGAAGGGAGCTTTTGTTTCATATATTTTTTCCTTTCAGTGTATCTTTGTACGAAAAATAGGCGATATTAGTCTTTTTAATTTTGCCTCGGTCTCCTTATTTATTATTATTATTATTATTATTATTATTATTATTATTATTATTATTATTATTATTATTATTATTATTATTATTAGTAGTAGTAGTAGTAGTAGTAGTAGTATCATTATCATTATCATTATTATTATTACCTCCGCCAACAAAGTTGGAGGGTTATATTTTCGGTCCGGTCAGTATGTTTATTTGTTTGTTTGTTAACAGTCTCCTGTGCACAATTTTACGAATATCTCAACCAACTTTCCAGCATAGAACCCATTAATTTTTTTGTCAAAGGTCAAGGTCAGGGTCGCACAAAACGTCAGATTCACATATTTTTGGCCATAACTTCGGTTCTCGTCATCGTAGAGACTTCAGACTTGGTTCATATTTTAGCTCATGGAAAGACGCACCTTGCATGGCCTTGACCTTTACATTTGACCTTGACCTCGAAAAGTTCGCCCAAGGTCAACGTTTCCAAAAAAATAGAATTTCATCAAATTTCGAAACAAATGCTTCCATATGATGCACCTTGCACTGCCTTGACCTTGACCTTTGACCTTGACCTCGAAAAGTTTGCCCAGGTCAAAGTTTAAAAAAATTAATTTCATCAAATTTCGAAACAAATGCTTCCATATGATGCATAGGATCACAGTTCAGGACGATCTTTGGAGGAGGTGTCCACAGTCCGAGTGCTATGCGTCTAGTTGTTGTTGTTGTTGTTGTTGTTGTTGTTGTTGTTGTTGTTGTTGTTATTATTATTATTATTATTATTATTATTATTATTATTATTATTATTATTATTATTATTATTATTATTATTATTATTATTATTATTATTATTATTATTATTATTATTATTATTATTATTATTATTATTATTATTATTATTATTATGGGCTAAGAATGTCAGCCTCTCTGGAGAGTTCGTGGAACTATATACCCAGTAAGGGTCCCAAAGGGGGGAACATTGACCTTATGAAAGAGCAAGTCACCTTGGTAAAAAACTATTAACTCTCTTCTTAAATAATTGCAGGTTTTCATATATAACAACATCATTTGGAAGCTGATTCCACAATTTATTTATTCATGGAACAAAGCTTCTAAAAATTGGGAAGTATTAAAATGGGATAAGATTAGTATCATAAAGATTAATAAGATTAGTATCATTAAGTCTTAAGCTTATTATATATACTGTGATATATATAATGTTTCCTCCCTGTTTTTTACGTGACTAATTATAATCATAATTCAAACCGCGTTGTTAATCTAATTTCTCTATTTTTATTTCGTCTGTGTTTACCTGTTGCTCGCAGTATACAAAAACCTGTCGCCATGAAAGAATGTTGTTACTTGAACATTTTTTTTTTTACATTATCTCAGTTTGCGTCTTTGTGGATAAGTGATATTTTAATGTTGCTCTTAAAATGTGTCAGGAAATTAGATTCTTTAATATTCTGTCTGTGTCAATCTTCTCTGAGAATAAGTAACCGTCCTAAAACTGTTTGTATGTCTCATCAATATTCTCATTGACTATATTTTGTTAATAAAGGAAATTGTCATTGCTAAAGTTACTGGCAAATGTCTTCTAGCATTCTGGCTGTCCGTCTTTTGCATATAAATAAATATCAGAGAGACGTACGTCATTTTTTGTGTGAATCTTTATAAAGGCTAAAAATGTGACATTGATAAATCTGTCACTTGGAGACTGTTGCATTAATGAGTCTGAATAATAATAATCTGTCATGCTTTTCTTCGGGGCATTCTTTTTACAATTATTTATTCTCTCTACGTATTTTCTGATGATATTAAATATTTTGTCACTAAGTCGGTGCTAATATAAACCTAAATATTATGCCTGTGTCTTTTTCTCCGAGCATGTTTCATTCCTAAAGCCTGTTTCCAAGAGCCTAATGGTTCAACCTCTTGCCGTTGTTATGTATCTTTTCTCTGGTTCAAAAAGTTGCATTGCTAAAGCTTTTACTGAGACATAGGAGCTAATATGAATCTTTTAACATTCCGCCCGTGTATGCCCTTCCCTCGTAAGTAAGTGGCATTCTTAAAGCATGGCAAGGAAAGGGGAAGGACGGGGGAGGCGGGAGTGTAGGCGAGCAGAATGGAGCAGAATATCACCTTCCTGCAGCCGCGTGCCCCCTTTTTTCCCCTCTTAGACCCTCGGGCGGCCTTGACCGTGGCTTTTTGGCACTCTGTAGGCGGCCCCGAGGTGGTCTGGCCCGGGGCTGTGTGAGGAGGGAGGGGAGTGAAAGGAGGACATTTGAGCCTCGGGGTGTGGAGGAAGGGAGGAAGAGGGAGATGGAGGGCCGGAGGGAGGGAGGGAAAGAATTGAGTGTTAGAGTGAGGGGAAAAAGATTGGGCGATGGAGGAAGGAAAGGTACGAAGAGAGGAAGAGAGGGAGAGGGAGTGAGAATGACGTGAGAGAGGGAAGGAAGGGTAGACAAGGTAGGTGGAAAGGTGTAGACTGAGTGTTACATAATGGGGAGTAGAGGAAGGGATGGAGGAAGGAAGAAGACGATAAGGGGAACAAAGAAGAGAATGATGCGAAGAGAGAAAGAGAGAGAGCGAGAGAGACAAAAAAGAAGAGAATCAGGTGCATGAACTGAAGGGAAGTAAGGAAGAGAGAGAAATGGTAGAGAGAAAGTAGAAAATGATGCGAAGAGAGAAAGAGAGAGGGAGAGAGCAACAAAAAGAAGAGAATCAGGTACATGAACTGAAGGGAAGTAAGAAAAAGAGAGAAATGGAATAAAAAAAAAACGGAAAAAAAGAAAGAGAAATAGTCCACGAGGCGAAACAGTGGGAAGACGAAGTAAGAGAGAAAAATGAAAGGAATTAAATTAGGGAAAAAATGAAAAATGCCTCCACAGA
>NC_066537.1:13103705-13180344 GCF_024679095.1 Eriocheir sinensis
GGCAGAGGAAGCGGAGACGACGCGCGCACACACACACACACACACACACACACACACACACACACACACACACACAGAAAGGCAATTTCATATCTGATTATCTCTTTCTTTGTTCTTTTCCTTCCTCCAAAAACTTGTCGTTCCCCTTCCTATTTTCCTAATTTTCTCCGTGCTACCAGACACTGTGGAAGCTAATATCAGCATAGCACGGGACCTTGGGGACCCTCTACCCCCACAGCTTGGGACCAAAAATTCCTACTACCGTCACCGTGTGTATCGCCTTTAGAAATGAAATTCCGGAAGTAGAGAGCATAACAGTTTCGATGAAATCTTGGAGTATGTGATGCTGTGGATCCACCGTGGACGATCATAGATATCAAAAGGGCAATAAACAAGATCCTTGAGGACATGCAATTTAATGTATGAAGATGACAAGACCGAAGCCCGTAAACAGTATGATCGTAGCCAAACCCTCAATTAATATAACAGTCAATGATAAAAGGCAAGATCAAGCCGAAGCAGATTTTCCACACATCAGAACAAAAAATAAGTTCTATTCTGCTCCCCTGGCAGGAGATATCGGCATGTTAATCCGCGACAGTAAACATAGCAAGAATTCTGAACAGGAGCCTTGCGTCAGTGTCCATGTCGTGTAGAAGTCCCCTTGAGGGCCTTACTCCGCCGAGGGGGATCACTTGGACACTGCCACAATACGTATGCCGACAAGATGTACAGTACCTGAACAAATACGATATGAAGAAGTCAAAACGATCTGACAACTTACCTCCCATGATATTAAAGAAAATTAGGTATCAAATAATTCGACATATTTACCAGCATAATACTTACAACATAATGCAATCGGGTAATTTGAATGAACAGTGTTACTGAAGTCTGGGAACAAGAGAGCGATTTTCTTTTTTTTTCTATATGCGTATATTTTTTACAGTAAGAGAAGACAGGATCCTCAGTAACTAATCAGGATAAACTTGTCGAGCTCTCAAAGGATCAATATATAATTTCTCATTCCCAACACGGGCTCATAAGTAAGCGCTCCTGATGAACCATTGTGCTGCACTCCTTCAAACGTCTATATGATGCCTGTGATGTTGTATTTTTAATCTTAACGTTTGACAAGAGCCACACTTACGACCCCTCATCCCCTCTTCCCCCTCCTCGTTTCCTTCATGTGTCCCCATTCCTATCAACCGTTCTCTCTCTCTCTCTCTCTCTCTCTCTCTCTCTCTCTCTCTCTCTCTCTCTCTCTCTCTCTCTCTCTCTCTCTCTCTCTCTCTCTCTCTCTCTCTCTCTCGCTCTCGCTCGCTCGCTCGCTCGCTCCTACTCCTTTTTTCCTTCTTTCATCTTCTTTCACTTTAAAATTATTTCGTCACCACCGCCTCCTCCTTTTCCTCTTCCTCCTCCTTCTCTTGCCCTTAATTTTCTTCCTCTCTTCATTCTCCTTCTCTTTCTCGTTCTTACTCCTTTCCTTCCTCGTTTACCTCCTCCTTCTCCATCTCCTCGTCGTCTTCTTCCTCCTCCTCCGTAAGCATCTAATAAATCTGCAACACACACACACACACACACACACACACACACACACACACACACACACACACACACACCGAGCCGCGAGTGGAGTGAGTAAGCTAATATAAAAGTGTGTGTCAGACTTTTCTTTCCTCTCCCTCTTCTTCCTGCTTCCTCCTCCTCCTGCTTAGCGGCGAGGCAGGATCGGTAATGGTTTCCTCAATACACACACAACAGGATTTCTCTTATGCCGTTTTCTGTCCTGTTGCGGGTTGGTTCTCTTTTGTCTTCCTCATATTCATTTTTTTTTTCATTTTTTTTTTTTGTATTTCTTTCGTAATCTGATTTTTGTTTCATTAGATCTTTTTTTTGGGGGGGGGTTTGCTGTTTTCTATTTTTTTCTTTTCGTTTTGCTTGTTTTTTTTTGTCGGTTCTGTCAATCGTACTTGTTTTCAATTTGTTTCTCTATTTTGCTTTTCTCTTTTTTTTTGGCTGTTTCCTTTTTGCATTTATTTAATCTACTGTACTCGTTTTTTCTTTCGCTTTATTGTGCGTTTTATTATTTGTTTGTTGATTTCTTCGTTTTCTAATCTGACATACACATTTTCCTTGTTCTTCTTATTTCTCTTCTATTTTCTTCTATTTTTCCTTGGTCAGTTTTTTTTCTGCTCAGGCTTTATATTTTCTCTTCTCGGTATCCCTCTCTTTTCCTTTTCTTTTATACTTCTTGTTCTCTTCCTCCTTATCAGCTTACTGAGTTTTCTTTATCTTCTTTTCTTGCTTCATGACATTTATCTCTCTTTTCTTCATTTTTGCTTCGGCGACCAGTTGTGTAATTATTTCCTTCATTTCCCTAACAATGTCTCCATCTTTTGACTTGATTTTTTGCTTGCCTTTTGTCGTTCTATTTTACTTTTCTCGTTTCGCTAACCTTCCCTTTTGTGTTTTTCTTTTTACCCGCAGATGTAAGAGTTCAGTTTTCTGTTCTCGTCTCCCCCATCTATCTGTTGCTTTGCGTTGTACTACAGTTTGTCTGCTGTGTATATTTTTTTTCCATTTTCTTTTTCTCTGCTTTCGTCACCCATGTTTATTTTTTTTTTCTTTTATTAGCTCATTTTGATTATCTGCTTTTGTTGATGTATTTATTTTTCTCTGTCTTATTTCCTTTCGATTTCTTAATCTCTTTTCTATATTTTTTCGTAATCATTATTTTGCTTTTGATATTTAGTTACCTCTTTCTTTTTATCTTGCTCATTTTCTTATTTTTTTCGCTTTTTTTGTTCCCACTTGATTATCTGTTTTATTTTATCATGCTTTTTTATCATTAAGGTATACAGGGCTTTTTATGTTGTGTATTTATCTATTTTTTTCTTCTTTCTTTCCTCTTTGAAAATTTAATCTGCCTGAGTATTTTAATTTTTTGTCCTTCCTTTTATTTATCAGCACGTTTAGGATTGTTTTCTGTCCTGTTCCACGTCCGTCGTTTTTCATTACATTCCCGGCCCCGTATTTTCATCTCGCCCCCTCCCTCATTCCTCTCTCTCGGCTGATAAAGGGAAGGGGGAAAGGTGTTGGGAATAAATTACAGGAGGATAAGATAAATGAGAAAGGAAGGAACGAAGCGAGGGAGCGAGAAGGGAATCAAAGAGAAAGGTGTGTGTGTGTGTGTGTGTGTGTGTGTGTGTGTGTGTGTGTGTGTGTGTGTGTGTGTGTGTGTGTGTGTGTGTGTGTGTGTCCTGCTAATGACCATAAATGTTTGTGTGTCTTGTGTGGAGAATGAGGGAATTAACGCGATTCATTAGCGATGCAATTCACACGCAAACACACACACACACACACACACACACACATATATATGAGAGGAAGGGAAAGAAGATGAAGATTAAGAAGAGGAAAAGGAAGAAGAGCAGAAGAGGCAGGAAGAGTAGGAGGAGGAGGAGAAAGAAGAGGGGGAGGAGGAAGAGGAGGAGGAGGAAGAGGAGGAGGAGGAGGCACATTATCTTCTCCCGAAACTTTTCCTCTGGGGGTTAAGGAGGGAAAAATCAATAGCAACACTCAAGATAATGAGGAGGAGGAGGAGGAGGAGGAGGAGGGAAGTGCACCCCAGCCGTCGTCTTCATTGTTTCTGAGGCTAAAAACTGTTCCTGTATTGTTATAGATTAGCACCCAATCTCTCTCTCTCTCTCTCTCTCTCTCTCTCTCTCTCTCTCTCTCTCTCTCTCTCTCTCTCTCTCTCTCTCTCTCTCTCTCTCTCTCTCTCTCTCTCTCTCTCTCTCTCTCTCTCTCTCTCTCTCTCTCTCTCTCTCTCTCTCTCTCTCACGCACACACGTTCTAGACACATACATTACATCTTTCTCGCCGCCTCCTCTTCTTTCTCCTCCTCCTCCTCCTCTTCCTCCTCCTCCTCCTCCTTCTCTTCTTCCGCCTCGCCGCTTCCTCCTTCTCTGTGATATCTTTGTCCTGTTACACGTTTCCTCTTCCCCTTCCTCTTCCTCTTCCACCATACAATCAAAAGCTCGTACTCTCCTCCCCCTCCTCCTCCTCCTCCTTTTCCTCCTCCTTTTCCTCCTCTTCCTCCTCCTTCTCCTCCTCTTCCTCCGTTCTTTTGCCTTTCTCCGTCACAAGAAACAATTATCTCGAGCATTTCTTTAATCACTGACTTCAAAAGGAAAACGTCATAATAATAATAATAATAATAATAATAATAATAATAATAATAATAATAATAATAATAATGATAATATGATCTCCGCCTCGCCCCAACGCCGAGTAATCAACCGACACGCGAGAATAAAAGTGGATAATGAGAATCTCTAAATATCTTGTCATACACCTCCTCCTTTGTGTGTGTGTGTGTGTGTGTGTGTGTGTGTGTGTGTGTGTGTGTGTGTGTGTGTGTGTGTGTGTGTTTTGTTGCTCTTGTGTGTTGTGACGTAAATTGATATCATTGTTGTTTATTTATTTACTTTCTCATTTTGTTCTTGTTCTCTTTATTTTTTTCATCATATTCGTCCTCTATTTTTCTTTTTTTTTCTTTTTTTCCTCTACTTGTATTTCATTATTTTACCTATTTTCCTATTTTCCATCATGCAACAGCAGTAATATTAATTGAAATAAAAATGATTACTGATATAAATGATAAAAGGTAAAACAATGAATCTTGAAACATAAACAACAGCAACAACGACAACAACAGCAACAACAACAACAACAACAACAACAACAACAACAACAACAACAACAACAATAGCGACAGCATCAAAACCACAACCATTCAACCAAAATTACCGGCACTTAAATTCCTCACCTTACTTTACATTCATCATTTATTATTATTATTTTTATTATTATTATTATTCCTGCTTATGCGCATCTCCTCTTGTTCTCAGCGCTCGCGGACACACACACACACACACACACACACACACACACCTTGACCACACGCACACACCTCTCCCTTGCCGCCATTACGATCACTCTTCGCGCCGTCCCTCACTCGGGCGCCTCATTTACCTGGTCTTCCCTTCACCTGCACAGGTAATCCAATAAGTCTCCCGCCCTGCACGCCCTGCTAATTGCCACTCTTAGTTATATGTTCCTTGTTGATCTCCTGTTGTTGTTCTTGATGGTGGTGGTGGTGTTTCGCTTCTGATGGAATGTTTGTGTTGCTTTGCTCTGTGTTGTTTGTGTTGTTTGTGTTGCTAATTGACACCTGATATTGTGTTTCCTGTTGATCTCTTGGTGCTGATGTTCTTCTTTGTGTTGTTGTTTTGCTTGTGATGAAATGTTTGTGTTGCGTTACTCTGTGTTGTTTGTGTTGTTTGTGTTGCTAATTGACACCTGATATTGTGTTTCCTGTTGATCCCTTAGTGTTGATGTTCTTCTTTGTATTGTTGTTTTGCTTCTGATGGAATGTTTTGTGTTGCGTTACTCTGTGTTGTTTGTGTTGTGTTGATAATTGACACCTGATATTGTGTTTCCTGTTGATCTCTTGGTGCTGATGTTCTTCTTTGTGTTGTTGTTTTGCTTGTGATGAAATGTTTGTGTTGCGTTACTCTGTGTTGTTTGTGTTGTTTGTGTTTATGTTGCTAATTGACACCTGATATTGTGTTTCCTGTTGATCTCTTGGTGTTGAAGTTATTCTTTTGTATTGTTGTTCTGCTTGTGATGAAATGTTTGTGTTGTGTTGCTCTTTGTTTGTGTTGCTAATTGACACCTGGTATTATGTTTCCTGTAGAAGTCGTGGTGTTGATGTTTTTCCTTCTGCTGCGTTTTGGTGTTTCTATTGTTGTTCTTGTTGGTGTCGTTTTGGTTCTTATGGATAGTTTATGTAGCCTTGTGTTTTGTGTTGTTTGTGATGCTAATAAAGGGAAAAATTATGTTCCTTGTAAATCTCCTAGTATCGATGTTCTTCCTTTTGTTGGTGCTGTTGCTGTTGTTGTTGTTTTAGTTGTCGTTGTTGTTTATGTTATCGCTGTTACTGTTTCTCCTGGAATGTGTTGTGTTGTGTTACTAATTGAAACTGTTAAAATTATGTTCTTTATTTATCCCCTGCTGTTGTTTCCGTTGATTATGCTTCTTCGTGGTTGTTGTTTTATATTGTTGAGAACTGCCTTGTGTTGTCTTGTGTGTGTGTGTGTGTGTGTGTTGCGTTGGTGTTGTCTAGTGTCTGAGTTGGTTATGTTGGTTGTAATCTGAAATATGTAATTGTGTATCTCATTCTGCTTTTCCTGCTCTTGTTTCAGCTGGTATGTATGTGTTGCTGTCTGTTCTGCTGTGCTCCCTAGTGTTGCGTGTGTGGTGTGTGCCGTGGAAGGTGTTAACATGTGGGTGGAGGGGGTGGTTCTCTGTTTGGTTAACGTTTTTAGGGTGGAGGTGGGAGATATGTTGAGTGGGATTAATTTCGTGATTGTGTGTGTGTGTGTGTGTGTGTGTGTGTGTGTGTGTGTGTGTGTGTGTGTGTGTGTGTCCATGTATGTGTTTCCAATAAAGAGAAAACACCAAACTGAACAAAATAGAAAATACATAACGCAATAAGTTCCCAAGAGGCCGCTACTGGAAAATAAAATCCGTAACATTGTCAAGTGTGTTGCAGTTATGTTGTGGGTTTATTTGTGTTCAGTACCGGGGGGCGTTGTGTTGCGTAAATGTTGCAGACCCTTGAGAGTGTTGCTTCTTGTGTTCTTCTTTCCTGTTCCGTGATATTGCGAGGGGATGAGCCTTGTCTTGCGTGGGTGTTGCGTTGTGTTATGCAAATGGTATTATTGCGGAGTGTGAAATGCGAGGGTGGTGGTGCAAATTGTGCGTGTGTGTGTGTGTGTGTGTGTGTGTGTGTGTGTGTGTGTGTGTGTGTGTGTGTGTGTGTGTGTGTCCAGGTTCGTGTGTGTTTCTGTGTTTGCCTATGGGCTTGTATGCTTGTTTGTTTGTTTGTATATTTGTGTGTGTATGTGTTTGTTATTGTATTTATGAGTCTGAGTGTGTGTTTCTGGATTTTGTATAGGGTTGATAATATTGCTTGCAGAGGACCATGTGTGTGTGTGTGTGTGTGTGTGTGTGTGTGTGTGTGTGTGTGTGTGTGTGTGTGTGTGTGTGTGTGTGTGTGTGTGTGTGGTTTTTGGCGGCCGTCCTGGGTAATGGGTCGGGGAAGGGGCCGCCATTTGTCTCAGGGGTCATAATTCATGCTCTGCTGATTAAGTTCTGCTCGTCCCATCCATCCCCTTCTTCGTCCCCTTCCTTCCCCTCACTCTCCTTTCTTCCCTTTCTTCTCCTTGCTCCCCTTCCTTCCCTTCTTTCCCCTTCTCTGCCACAAACATTCCCCTTCCTTCATGCATTCAGTTACTTACTCTTTCTTTTTTCTTCTTTGTCGTGTTGCTATGTATCCTTTTCTCTTATCTATTTAATTTCATTCCGTTGTCTTTTACTGTATTGTTTCTTCCTTCCCTTCTCTCCACTTTTCTTCCACAAACATTACCCTTCCTTCATGCATTCAATTACATACTCTTTCTTTTTCCCCTTTTCTCTCATCTACTTCATTCTGCATTCCTTTTTTCCCCTTTATTCCGTTTTCTTTTACTGTATTGCCCCTTCCTTCCCTTCCCTCCCCTTCTCCACAAGCATTCCCCTTCCTTCATACACTCAATTTTTAGCTGGTTTTCTTGGCCTTCTATATCGTTTACATCTTTATATTTGCTTCTCTATCATCTATTTCCTTTTCTATGATTTTCTTTCTCCTTCATTTCGTTTTCTTTTCCTATTTTGTCCCTCCTTTCCCCTCCTTCCCCTTATCCACAAGCATTCCCCTTCCTTCATGCACTTAAGTTTTAGCTGCTTTTCTTTGTTTCCTTTATCGTTTACATCTTTATATTTGCTCCTCTATCATCTATTTCCTGTTGTATGCCTTTCTTTCTCCTTCATTTCGTTTTCTTTTCCTATGCTGTTCCTTCCTCCTCCTACTTCCCATTCTCCACAAACATTCGCTTTTTCCATGCTCTCACATTTTGTCTGCATTCAATTTTCTTCTTTATCGTTTATTCCTTTATTTATCATTTTGTGTCATCTGTTTCCTGCTGCATGCTATTCTTTCCTCTTCATTCCCTTTCTTTCTTATATTTCCCCGCTTTTAAGTATTTTTTAACGAGTATTAACTCCTTTTCCTCTTTTCAACTTATATTTCCTTCTGTTTTCCTCTTTTCCTTTCCTGAATTCCTCTTTTCTTTTCTTCATCCCATTCCCTTTTTTTACTTTTGTTTCTCCTTTATTTTCAACATTCACCTCCGTCTCCTTTCTCATTCTTTTCCCTTCACTTTTCTCTTTCATTCCTCTTGTTCCTGTTTATTCGTTTCCTTTGCCTTTGTCATTTCCCTTTTCCAGCGTTTCATTTTCTCCCGTCATTCTGTTCAACTCCTCTCAGCTCTCTTCCCATCCTTTGCGTCATTCTTTTTATTCATTCTTCTTCCTTCTTATTGTTATCTCCTTTCACACACTCAAATAATTTTCTTGCCCTCTTCCTTCTTCTCTTTCTTCACCCATTGCCTTCTCCTAACGCACCCTCCCTTCTTCTTCGTTTTCATCTAGTTCCTCTTTTTTTTGTCCTTGTGTCATTCTCTTCGGTTTTGTCTTCCTTCACTGACTCGTTTTCTTTTCTGTTCTTTTATCTTTTTTTTTCCTTAGTGGTCTCGTTCTGATACTTTTCTCAGCTGTTTTGTTTTTCACGTTTTCTTTTCTTCTTTCTCTCCTTCTTCGGCCTTTTACACGATCTTCCTGTCATGTGTTCCTTTCTCCTTTCTCCCCTTCGTCATAATTCTTTCCACGATCTTTTCTTAATTTTTTCCTCTTCTTCGTTTTCGCTCTCTTCCTCTTCCTTTCTTCCTTCTTTTGATCACCGAAGTCTCATAACATTCTTTCTCCACTTCTTCCTCTGCCTACTCCTCCTCCTCCTCTACCTTTTCTTTGTCTTCTTCTTCTTCTTCTTCTTCTTCTTCTTCTTCTTCCTCCGCCTCCTGCTCCTCCACCTCCTCTTCTCCCTCCTCCTCCTCCTCCTCCTTTCCTAATCAAGTCTTATTTCCCTCACCTGCCGCATCTCACCTCCGCATCCCGTAAGCCTAATTAAGCGCTAACACAGCATCCATTACCCCTCACCTGGGCTTTCACTTTCACCCCTTGGCCCATTAACCCGTCTGCTCATTAATCTTTCACCTACCTGTTCCTTTTTCCCTGTTTACTGATAGCTGTTTTTTTTTATTAATTTCCCATTTTTTAATACTACCTTTTTTTATTTTTTTTTATCAATTTCCCATTTTCTAATACTATCTCTCTATTGCCATTATTCCTTTCAACCTATTCATTCATTTATCTTCCATTTACCTGTTCCATTTTTTTTACCTGTTTCCTTGATAGCTTGATTATTTTGTATGTTTTTAAATTATTCTTATTATTATTTCCGTCCATTTTTCTCACTTAAAACTTTAACCTTCATCTAATTTACCTGTTCATTCATTTTCCTGTCTCCCACTATTTCCTTTTTACCTGTTTACTTGATTGTAGATTTGTTTTTTTTATTTATTTTCCATTTTCGTATAGTTTTCCTTAATTACTTTCACTCTTTAGCTCATTAACTTATCCCTTCATTCATTTATCTTTTACTTACCTGTTCATTTTTTACCTGTTTCCTTAAAAGCTTGATTGTTTTGCTTTTGTTTTTTCTTCTAATTCCTTTCATTCATTTTTCCTACTTAAGCTTTCGTTCCTTGGCTCATTAAAACCCATCCATCATTTTACCTTTTCATCTACCTGTTTCTCTTTACCTGTTTCTTTGATAGTTTTACTTTGTTGATTTGTATGATTTGTTTTCCATTCTCTTGTAATTATCCTTCATCTCACTTCCCTATCATGTATTTCCTTTTCCATTCCTTTTCTTACTCATTCATTCCCCTTCGTTGTTATAGTTTCCTCTCCATGTATTCCTTTCTTACCAAATGTCCCCTTCTCTTCCTCTTTTTCTATCTTTAAATATTTCCTTTAATTTTCCTCTTCTCGTCAATTCCTCTTATTCTCAAGCTTTCCATATCTTTCTTTTCTATTCCCTTTTCTTTCCCACATTCTCCTCATTTTTCTCATTTTGCCTTTTTCATTCCCTGTCTTTTTCCCTATCTGTTTTTCTATTCCCCGCTTTCTTTCCTACGTTCCCCTTCTTAGCTCTTTCACCTTTTTCATTTCCTATCTTTTTCCCTATCTGTTTTTGTATCCCCCACTTTCTTTCCCACATTCTTCTCATTTATTTTACCTTTTTCATTTCCTATCTTTTTCCCTATCTGTTTTTTTACCCCCCACTTTCTTTCCCGCATTCCCCTTATCATTTATTTTACGTTTTTCATCCCCTATCTTTTTCCCTATTTGTTTGTTTTATTCCCTACATTTTCACATTCACCTTTTCATTTATTTCACCCTCTTCATACTTTTCCTCCATCACCCTCACCTATGTTCTCACCCTCTGGTCCATTACCCCATGCATTCATTAATCTTTGACCTACCTGTTTCTCTTTACCTGTGTCCCTAATGGCTTCACTTTATCGTTGTATTGCAGCCTTGGTCCTATTTTTTTTTTTTTTACTTTTACTCCATTAACCCATTACCTGAAAGCCTTTACCCCTTTGGCCCATTAACCCATATAATCATTGACCTTTCACCTACCTGTTCCTCTTTTTACCTGTTTCCTTGATAGCGTCTATTTTTTAATTATCACCAAAAACTAATATTTTCTTCGTTTTTTTTTATTTTGGTCTTTTTTTCTTCATTGATTTTGCCCCTTTACGTTACTTCTTTGACTTTAGTTTTTATGCTTTTCTTAATGATTTGTTTTAGTTTTTTTTGTTATTTTTTTAGCTAGCAATGATTCGTTTTCCAACAATAATAATAATGCGAATGTGAAAGGGATTTAAAATACACACACACACACACACACGCACACGCACACGCCCCCCCTTCCTCCCTTCCTTCTATATTTTGCGCATTAATTTTCACTTTGCTTCAGACTCTCCTCTTTCTTTTCTTTCATCCTTCTTTCTTCTTTCTTTCCAGTATCTCTTTACTTTATTTTGTTTTTTGTCTCCTGTTTTCCTTGTAGCTTTGAATTATCTCCATATTCATTTTTCGTCTTTCCTTCTTTCATCATATATTTCCATTCATTGTTTTATTCACTCATTTATTACGCATTAGCTCTTCGGTGCAGTTATAAATCTTTTTCTCCTTTTTCATTTCATTCCTCCTCATTCATTACAATTATTTTTTCTATATTCATCTCCTTTCCAGTGTGTCCGTTTTCATTCTTTATCTCTCCTGTTTCTCCTTCCCTTCCCTTTTCCTCTTATCACCCCTCCTCCTGCCGTCTTGCATACCTTGTTTATTCTTTCGCCTTCTCCCTATTCTCTCATTCATCCTCCCTCTCTGCCTCCGTCTCCCGTGAATAATTTTCGACTTTATCTCTCCTTCCCCTTTATCTCCCTCTCTACCTTCTTCCCTTCCCGCCATTCTCGTGACGAAAGAACCTTCTGCGAACCTCATCCATTATCACACACACACACACACACACACACACACACACACACACACACACACACGCCATATATTTCATGCATTCATTCTTCAGTTATTTGTATTTACGTAGCTCAGAATTAAATTTTTGCACATGAAAGCTTTTGTACAGGTAAGAAAAAAAGGTGAATTGAAATGAAAGTGAACGATCAGCTATGTATGTGTGTGTGGGGGGGGGGGGCGTGTGTGTGTGTGTGTGTGTGTGTGTGTGTGTGTGTGTGTGTGTGTGTGTGTGTGTGTGTGTGTTTTAAATCCATTTCACATTCGCATTATTTACACTCTTCGTCAAATTAATTCCTCATCCTTTATTTACCTCCCTCCTTCCTTCTCTTCCTCTTCTTTGTTCTTGTTTTCATTGTGTCGCTTGTTCCATTATTCTCCCCTCGCTTGCCCTCCTTCCTCTTCCTTCTCCTCCTCCTCCTCCTCCTCTTTCCTCTCTCTTTCTCTCTCTTCTCATCGTCTTCCATTGTGCTCTATCTCCTGCTTTCCCTCCATTTCCTTATCTTAGTGCTGCTTTTTTATCGTTCTCCTCCTCCTCCTCTTCTTCCTCTTCTTTTTTCTCCCTCTCTTCCTCCTCTTCTTTCGTCGCTTCAGTGTAATAACTTTCGCTAAATTTTTCCTTCCTTTTTTATTCTTTCTCGTATTCCATTTCCTTATGACAGTCCTGCTTTTCTTCTTTATCCTCCCTCCTCCTCCTCCTCCTCCTCCTCTTCCTACTTCTCATCTTTCTCCTCCTCCTCCTCCTCCTTCTCCTCCTCCTCCTCCTCCTCCTCCTCCTCTTCCTCTTCCTCCTCTCTTTCCTTTCGTCGTTTCATCATAATAAGTTTTGCACGATTTTTTTTTCTTTCTTTTCAGTCTTCCCCATCTTCCTCAACCACATCTTCCTCTTCATGTTATTTATTTCAATTCTCAAGTTCCTCCTCCTCCTCCTCCTCCTCCTCTCTTCCTCGTATTCCAAGTCTTATTTTTATTACACTTTTTATTAATATTAGTAATAGACTGTTTCCCTGAAGAGAGAGAGAGACGTGATGACCTAGTTGACATACAGAGAGAGGAGAAGAAAGGAGAGGGAAAGATAAAGAACAGGAAGAGAAAGAGAAGGAGGAAGAGAAGGAAATGGGGTATGAGGAAGAGAAGAAAAAGGAAGAAGAGGAAGTCAGGAAAGTGTAGAAAGATATAGGTGGAAGAAGGAGGAAGAGAAGTAAATGAAAGAGAGGAGAAGGATAAAAAGGAGGAAGAGATGGAGAAGAAAGGAAAGAAAATGGGAGAAAGAAAGGTGGAAGAAGAAAATAAAGAAGAAGGAAAAAAGAATGAGAATTTAGCTGAAATGAAAACTAATAAATAACGAAAAGAAGGAAATATAACGGAAAAAGAAACCGTAAGAAGGAAGAAGAGAAGGATAAATAAGAAAACTGAGAGAGAGAGAGAATCTGTGTGGATTAAAAATGAAGAATGGATGAAGGAAAATAGAAAAATAAGGAGGAGGAGGAGGAGGAGGAGGACGAAGTGAAGGAGGACGAAGTGAAGGAGGAGGAGGAGGAGGAAGGTTGAGACAATAACGAGTGAAAGAGAAAAGAAAAAAAGTGTAAAAACTGGGAACAAAAGAGGAGGAGAAGGAGGTGATTTAGAGCGTAACGAAGGAAGGAAAGAGAGAAAAAAGGAGGAGGAGGAGGAGGGAGAGGAGGAGGTGGAGGAGGAGGTAAAGAGAATGAGAAAAGAAGAAGAATGAGGAGGGGAGAATGGAAAAAGTGGATGAAGAGAAGAATTAACTGAAAGAAAGGAAAAAAGGGAATGGTGAAGCGAGAAAGAATTGAGAAGAAGAAGAAGAAGAAGAAGAAGTATTGAGAAAAAGAAGAAGAAGAAGAAGTATTGAGAAGAAGAAGAAGAAGAAGAAGAAAAAGAAGAAGTATTGAGAAAAAGAATAAGAATGAAAACGAAAGGGATATTTAAAGAGAAGGAGGAGGACGAGCGATACAAGAGGAGGAGAAGGAGGAAGAGGAGGGAGAAAAAGAAGAAGCTGTAAACGTAAAGATGGAAGAAGGAAACGGAAAAGATAATTAAAAGAGAAGTAGGCGGAAGAGAGGTATAAGAGGAGGAGGAGGAGGAGGAGGAGGAAGAGGAAGAGGAAGAGGAGGTGGAGGAGGAGGAGGAGGGCGAATTAACGGCTCTGGACAGGTATGATGACCAAGATTTTTCCAAGAGAAGCAAGGTGAATTCGCTGCCATTTTTCTCCTCCTCCTCCTCCTCCTCCTCCTCCTCCTCTTTCACTTCTTCCTCCTCTTCCCCTCCTTGTTGTCCTTTCCCCTGTCTTTCAAATCTTCATTCATCTCTTCATTTTGTCTCTCCCATTTTCTTCTTCCTCAATAATTTATTTCCCTTTTCTTTTATACCTTTTCTCTTCTTCGTCCATCTTTTTTTCTTTTCTCTGTCCTTCCTATTTTTCTCCATCTCTTTCTGTTCCTCTTTTTCCCTCCCATCCTTCATCTCCTTCCCTTTACTTCTGTTTCCACCATCTCCTTCTTAGTCTTTCTCGTTTTTTCCCTCCTCCGTCTCTTCCTCCTCTTCCCTTATCTCCATCACCTCTTTCCATTTTTTCTTCTTTTCTTCAAGCCATTCTCCTCGTTCTTCTCTTTCCTCGTTTTCTCCTTCATTAAATCGTCCTCCATTTTTTTCACCCTCCTCTTGTTCCTCTCTTTTTTTTCTCTACTTCTTTCCTCCTCCTCCTCGTCCTCTTCGTCCTTGTTTTCGTCCTCTTCCTCCTCCTCCTCCCTTCCTTGTTCATGTCATTGTCCTCTCCTCCTCCTCCTCCTCCTCCTCCCATTCTTCTTTCCTCCCCTTAACTGTGGTCTGTTCGCCTCGAAAAAGATTGGATTTCTCATTTCCACGTTAACACTTTCTCTCACGCAACGCTTTTACTTTATTTCCTTTCCCTTTTTTTTCCTCTTTTATTTGGGGCGATAATATTATTCGATCACATAATGGCATTTCTCTGTATGTGTGTGTGTGTGTGTGTGTGTGTGTGTGTGTGTGTGTGTGTGTGTGTGTGTGTGTGTGTGTGTGTGTGTTGTCAGGTTTTTCCCTAATGAGCCCAGGTGTAATATCTTCCTTTGGGCAGGTAAAGGAGTTTCGGTTTTCCAGGTGAGGCAGCGAAGGTGATTGTGTGTTTTTTTAAAGGAAGGAAGGTCAAGAAATAAGGTTTGGTTCGTCTTTTATTATTATTATTGTTATTATTATTATTATTATTATTATTATTATTATTATTATTATTATTATTATTATTATTATTATTATTATTATTATTATTATTATTATTATTATTACTATTATTGTTATCATTATTATTATTTTTATTATCATTATTATTATTATTATTATTTATTCGTCTGTCATTTTCTCTTTCCTTATCCTGGTCTCCTTTTTCCTTCCTCTCTTTTGTTCCTCTTCACTCTCTTTCTATAATTTCTATCTTATATTTTTCTTTCTGTTCGATCTTCATTTTTCCCTCCATTTCTCTCCTTTCCTTTCCTCTTACCCTCTCCCTCCTTTTCTCCCTTCTCTCTTTTTTTCTCCCTCTCCTTCTGTCCCTTGAACCTCCCTTCCTATAATTTCTTTCTTTCATTTTTTCCTCTTCTCTTTCACTTCCCTTTTCTTGCCTCTCTCCCTCTCAGTCCTTCCTTTTCTTTCCTCCCTCCCTCTCAGTCCTTCCTTTTCTTTCCTCTCCCTCTCAGTCCTTCCTTTTCTTTCCTCTCTCCCTCTCAGTCCTTCCTTTTCTTTCCTCTCTCCCTCTCAGTCCTTCCTCTTCTTTCCTCTCTCCCTCTCAGTCCTTCCTTTTCTTTCCTCTCTCCCTCTCAGTCCTTCCTTTTCTTTCCTCTCTCCCTCTCAGTCCTTCCTCTTCTTTCCTCTCTCCCTCTCAGTCCTTCCTCTTCTTTCCTCTCTCCCTCTCAGTCCTTCCTCTTCTTTCCTCTCTCCCTCTCAGTCCTTCCTTTTCTTTCCTCTCTCCCTCTCAGTCCTTCCTTTTCTTTCCTCTCTCCCTCTCAGTCCTTCCTTTTCTTTCCTCTCTCCCTCTCAGTCCTTCCTTTTCTTTCCTCTCTCCCTCTCAGTCCTTCCTTTTCTTTCCTCTCTCCCTCTCAGTCCTTCCTTTTCTTTCCTCTCTCCCTCTCAGTCCTTCCTTTTCTTTCCTCTCTCCCTCTCAGTCCTTCCTTTTCTTTCCTCTCTCCCTCTCAGTCCTTCCTTTTCTTTCCTCTCTCCCTCTCAGTCCTTCCTTTTCTTTCCTCTCTCCCTCTCAGTCCTTCCTTTTCTTTCCTCTCTCCCTCTCAGTCCTTTCATTTTCCTTTTTTATCCATTGTTTCTCTTTCCTTCCTTCCTATAATTTCGTTCCCACTTTTTTCTTTTTGATTGTACCTTTTTCCCCTCCGTTTCTCTCCTTCCTTTTCTCTCCTCTCTCCCACCCACTCCATTCCACCCCTCTACTCTTTCTCCATTTCTCTCCTTCTTTCCTCTTCCCTTCCTTTCCATAATTTCGTTGTTGACATTTCTCTCTGATTTTGCTTTCTTCCCCTTTCTTCTCCTTCCTTCCTTGCCTTCCCTCTTTCCCTCCCACTTGTTTCCTTCTGTCTCCTTCTTCTTGCTCTCTATTGCTTTACTTCCGTCCTTTATTATGATTTCCTTCTTACATTTTTTTTCTTTTTGATCCGATTCTCTTCCCTTCCAGTTCCCTCTTGTCTTGCTCTTTTCTCTCACTCCTTTCCTCCCTCTCTCCCCCCCTTCTCATTCACATCTTCCCCTTATCTTCCTCCTCTCCTCTTTCACCTCTCAAGTTTCCTCTCACCCGTGTAATTCCTCCTCCTCTTTCCTCTTTCCTCCACATTTCCTACACCTCATAGCTCTCCTCTTCCTTATGATTTTTCCTCCATCTCCACCTCCTCTTCGCTCTTTTTTTTTCCTCTCCTTTTCACAGTCTTTCTTTACGTGTTTCTCTTCCTTTTCTCTTCCCTTTCTTTCCCTTTACTCCTTCATCCTCTCATCCCTTTCTCTCCCCTTTCTCCTCCCCTCTCTTTTCTCCTCCTTCCATTTCCTCCAATCTTCTTTTTGTTCTATTTCCCGTCTCTCTGTTTCTCCTCTTTTCGTCACCCTCTTTCATCTTCTCTTTCCTCCTCCTCCTCCTTTCTCTCCCTCCTCCTCCTCCCCTCTCATTCCCATCCCTATTCTTTCTTATCTTTTCCTCTCGTTCCATTTCCTCCAGTCTTCTTCTTTTTGTTATATTCCCCTTCTCTCTGTTTCTCCTCTTTTCGTCACCCTCTTTCATCTTCTCTCCTCCTCCTCCTCCGCCTCCTCCTCCTCCTCCTCCTCCTCCTCCTCCTCCTCCCCCCCATTTCGCTAAGTCCCGCCATTTCCCTTCCTCTCCGGATTCTTGGGTTTAAAAGAGAAGGATTTGTTCCCATCCTCTTCTCTGCCTTCCCATCAACACGTCTGGAAGCCCTTCTCTCTCTCTATATCAGTCCTCGTACCCTTCATCTCCCGTTTATCATGTTTCTTCTTCCCCTTTTTTCCGTCTTTCTTATCCGCTTTCGCCTCCTCCTCTCCTTTCTCTTCCTATTCCTGTTTAAGCCCTTTCTCTCTCTCTCTCTCTCTCTCTCTCTCTCTCTCTCTCTCTCTCTCTCTCTCTCTCTCTCTCTCTCTCTCTCTCTCTCTCTCTCTCTCTCTCTCTCTCTCTCTCTCTCTCTCTCTCTCTCTCTCTCTCTCTCACTTCTCGTTTCCGTCTCCCGTTCATCATGTTTCTCCTTTCTCCCTTTTTCGTCTTTCCTATCTTCCTCTTTCTCCTCCTCCTCTTTTTGCCCTTCTTTCTCTCTCTTTCACTCCTCGTCTCCTTCATCTCCCGTTTATCATGTTTCTTCTTTCACCATTTTCGTCTTTTTCTTTCTTATCCTCTGTCGTCTCCTCCTCTCCTCTTTCTCCTCCTCCTCCTCTTTAAGCCCTTCTCTCTATTACATCTCGTCTCCTTCGCTTCCCATTTATCATCTTTCTTTTTCCCTGTTTTTATCTTTTTATCTTTCATTCTCTTTTGCCTCCTCTTTCTCTGCCTTCTCCCTTTTAGTTTTCTTTCCCGTTCTTCTTTATTCCCATTTTGTTTCCTTTTCTCTTCTCCAATATCTTTATTTATTCATCTCCTCCTCCTCCTCCTCCTCCTTCAATCATAGTCTTCTACCTCATTCTCTTTTTATCTTCTCTTCTTCTTCTTCTTCTTCTTCTTCTTCTTCTTCCTTTGTCTTTGTCATTTCTTCAATATCCTCGACCTCATCTCATCCATCTCTTCTTCCTTCAATATTTGTCTTCTTCCTCGTTCTCTTTTACTCTTCTTCTTCCTCATTCTCTTCCTCTCCTTGTCCTTTCTTTGCTTCGCCTTACCTTCACTTTCTCTATTTCTTCCTCTTCTCCTCCTCCTAATCGCCTTCTTTCACTTTCCCGTTCTCTTCTACCTCTTCCTCCACGTTCTCTTACTTATCCTTCTCTTCTTTTGCTGTCCCCTTTTTCTTCTGCATCTTCTCCTTCTCTTTCTCCTTCTCCGCATATTCTTTTACTTTCTCCTCCTCCTTCCTTCTACTCCTCCTCCTCTTCTTTTACTTCTCTTCTACCTCCATTTCTTCTCTTACTACTCCTCCTCCTCCTCCTCTTCTACTTTCATATTTTTTCCCCCCATTCTCGTATTTCTACTCATCATCTACTTTTTCTTTCCTCTCTTCTTCTGCATATTCTCTCCTCCTACTCCTCTGCATTGTCCTCTTTTATTTTCCCCTTTTCTTCAACCTCTCTTCCTGTACTTCCTCTTCCTCTTTCTCCACTTCCGCCTCCTCCTCCTCCTCTTTCCAGTCTTGCGCAAATCCCTCGGCGGCCACACACTGTCCCACTGAATTGATGCCGCGGTTCACAGCCTGGCCGTCACAAAGGCTCTCACTTTAATGCTCAGATGTAGACTCGCTCGGCAGGCCCCGGAGACGCGCGTGTAGACAGGGACGGCTCTTTCATACAACGGGTCTTCTGGGATAGGAAAAGACTTGAACTTAAACTTGATAATCCATTCCTTCTGAAGACCGTATGGGAGAAAGGAAGGAAGGGAAGGGATTGTTTGTTTGTTTGTGTGTAGGGGAGGGGAGGAGACGTTTGGGGGAAGGAGGTGTTTGTGTGTGTGTTTTGAGTGTATTGAGGGAAAGATAGTGTGTGCGGGTATGCGTTTGTGTGGATGTGTTAAAGCGAGTGTTTGTCAATGCGTGTGTGTGTGTTTGTGGGTGTATTGTGGGTACAAAGTTTGTGTGTTTGTGTTTGTGGGTGTATGGGGGGAGGTTGTGTGCTTGTGTAGGGGGAAAGGAAGTGTTTGTGATGAATGTGTATGTGTGTTTTGAGGAGTTTGTGTGCGCGCGTGTGTGTGTGTGTGTGTGTGTGTGTGTGTGTGTGTGTGTGTGTGTGTGTGTGTGTGTGTGTGTGTGTTCGTGTGTGTGTTTGTTCCTCTATTCTCTTTCTCTTCCTTTGTGTACTTTATCGTCTTCTTCACCATTCATTAATATTTCAACCATTAAGAATTAACTCTCTCTCTCTCTCTCTCTCTCTCTCTCTCTCTCTCTCTCTCTCTCTCTCTCTCTCTCTCTCTCTCTCTCTCTCTCTCTCTCTCTCTCTCCATTCGTTTATTGTCTTCTCTTCCTTTTTCTCTTTATTCTTCCTCTCTCTCTCCGTCTCCTTATTTATTGGTTTATTGTATTCTTATTTTTTCGCTTCTTCCTTTTATTTCGCTCGGTCTCTCTCTGACTCCCATTACTATGATTGTTCCTCTTATTAACGTTTCATGTTTGTCCTGCTTTCTTGGTTTTGTTTGTTGCTGTTTACTTATTCATACCTCCCCTTGTGTGTGTGTGTGTGTGTGTGTGTGTGTGTTTATAGGTAAGTGCATGCAGTGTCGTGGATCGTACACACACACACACACACACACACACACACACACACACACACACGCACGTGCACTGGCTTTTGAGGATTCTAAATTATTCGTGTTAGTGCTGTGTGTGTGTGTGTGTGTGTGTGTGTGTGTGTGTGTGTGTGTGTGTGTGTGTGTGTGTGTGTGTGTGTGTGTGTGTTCTGTTTGTGCTTCTGTACATCTACACAACACTAGCCTCTTCTCTCTCTCTCTCTCTCTCTCTCTCTCTCTCTCTCTCTCTCTCTCTCTCTCTCTCTCTCTCTCTCTCTCTCTCTCTCTCTCTCTCTCTCTCTCTCTCTCTCTCTCTCTCTCTCTCACGCTTCCTTTCCCCCCACACTTAAGATTTCACCCTCGCTTTGTTTCTCTCCCTCCTCTTTGCCGCTACTTTCCTCCTTGTTTTTTTCTCTCCCTTTTTTTGGTACTTTTCGTGTCTCTTGTTTCATTCGTTTTTTTCGGTCTAAGCATTTTTCATTTTTTTTCCTTATTATTTCTTTGGTATTATTTTTCTTATCGTCTCTGCTTCTCTTTATGGTTCTTATTTTCATTCTTTTTTTTTTGTCTTTGTTATTTTTCTCAGCACTTTCTTCCTCACTTTACCGTTAATTTTACGTTTATTCTATTATCAATACTTATTTTCTTTATTTTTTTAGTTATTTTCACTGTATTCTTATAAATTTCGCTTTTCTTTTCTGTTGGTTTTCTTTCTTTTCACTCATCTTTCCTTCCTTTTCTTTATATATATTTTCATCTCATACTCTGTTCTCTCTCGTTTTCCTCATTTTCCATTTTTTCTTCAGTTTTCATTTCATTCATCTTTCTCCACTCTCCTTTCTCTCCTTCTCCTTTCGAAATGTTCACTCTTTTGTTTTTCTCCTCTATTCTTTTAAATGTTTTCATTCATCTTTCCTTCCTTTTCTTTATATATATTTTTCATCTCATACTTTGTTCTCTTTCTTGTTTTCCTCATTTTCCATTTTTTTTCTTTAGTTTTCATTTCATTCATGTTTCTTCACTCTCCTTTCTCTCCTCCTTTCAAAATGTTCACTCTTTTGGTTTTCTCCTCGAGTATTTAAATGTCTTCACTCCATTTTATCTTTCTCATGTCTTCCTTTCTTCACTCTATTCTTTGTTTCAATCCTAGTCATATATCTCCTCTCCTGCTCTCTTCCCTCCTTACCTTTCCCTCCGTTCGTCCTTGCTTCCTTTCTTCTCCTTCTCCATCCTCCGCACTTATCTCTTTTCCTCCTCCTGTCTTGATCCTGGCGGTTATTCTTCATTGTCATTCCCTGTACTTTATCTCCCTCCGCCACTGCATGAAACACACACACACACACACACACACACACACGCACATGCACACGCACACGCACACGCACACGCACAAACACAAACAAACATACACAGAAACAAATAAGCAAACATACCAGCATACACACACAAACACACACAAAGGCAAACAAACACAAACACACAAACAAACAAACACACGAGGCGAAGCAGGAAGACATGTGGGGAAGAAGGAAAGGAAATACATGATAGATTTTTTTTTTTTTTGCATGTTTTCCCGCCATAAATTTTCCTCTGACGTAGATACACACACACACACACACACACACACACACACACACACACACATACACGTACACGCCTTTTTTTCTTCACTGCAGGATATTTACATAGTTTCCCCGTAGTAGACTCACTGAGGGTCCTGTTCCATTCTCTCCCTTACCAAAAGATTCCACTTATTACGGACCCATAAACCAACGGCAGCTTCCAAACGTTCTCTCCTTCCCTGAATTCCACATATTTCACTTCCACTTATTTTTTTCCCTTGAGTTACATACGCCACACTATTACTAAAACGGAATATATACGTTGGGTATAGCCATTAACCCGTAAAAGGGGTTCATAGAAAGCTTTTAGAGAACGAGGTCTGGGTGACTGATGCTGCTGGAACTGATGTCAAGGGAATAGTCTCGGAAATGGGGGCTTGTAATATGTGCGTTAGACTTCCCTGGTGTAGGATAAAATATAGTAGACAAATACAAGGTTTCTTATTAAAACTAAAGAACAGACGATAGCAAAGAAAAGCGTTTACAAGACTTTCTACTCAAACTTTTCGGTGAGATGTCCAAGAAACTGATGCAAGAGTTCACTGGTATCTTCACTCTTTCATCCATTTCACTGGTAAACTTTGGTACAGATTTTCTCTCTGCTGTGTATCATCCTTCCTGTAACTTAAACTTAGACTTCCCTGGTGTAGGATATAGTATAGTAGATAAATACAAGGTTTCTTATTAAAGCTAAAGAACAGACGATAGCAAAGAAAAGCGTTTACAAGACTTTCTACACAAACTTTTCGGTGAGCTGTCCAAGAAACTGATGCAAGTGTTCACTGGTATCTTCACTCTTTCATCCATTTCACTGGCAAACTTTGGTACTGATTTTCTCTCTACTGTATATCATCCTTCCTGTGACTTAACGCTTTCATTAGCCGAATAGCAAGACGCTCAAACTTGTCGGGGTGCTGTCCAAGAAACTAATGCAAGAGTTCACTGGTATCCTGACTCTTTCCACCATTTCACTCTTAAACTCTTGTACTGCCTTTCTTCTCCTGTATATCATCCTTCCTATGACTTAAACGCTTTCATTAGTCAATAGCAAGAATCTTCTGAAATAACATTAGATTACCTTTAAGTCAATCTGATTACTTTGATGATGGAGCAGCGTATTGCCAGAAATTACTTTTGTATCTCTGTCTGTTTCCCTTACCGTAAATAAATAAGCAGAATGAAGCTGCTTAC
The DNA here is from genome assembly GCF_024679095.1 of Eriocheir sinensis. Classification (NCBI taxonomy): domain Eukaryota; kingdom Metazoa; phylum Arthropoda; class Malacostraca; order Decapoda; family Varunidae; genus Eriocheir; species Eriocheir sinensis. Next base: position 13,126,089 of record NC_066537.1, read on the forward strand.
CCCTCACATTGCTTTCATGTTTTATACTTCTCTCACAGTAAAGGAGACAGCACAGCACAAGGGCAGAAAAGGATACGGAAGGAAGCCCGCCATACCGACCATCAAATAATGTATCAAATGTTTCAATGCTCCACTTCTCGTTGCCATGGTGATGAAGTGTTCCTCCCTGACCTTTAAACTAAATGAAAAGTCCTGCCTTGTATCTAGCACGCATGTTGTAATGGTGCAGAGGTAGCCCGTTGTTTTTATAGTAAAGGAAGCAGCTCAAGGGCAAAAATAAATTTTAAAAAAACACTAGCAATGCTCTTAAATAAGCAAGTAGAGATGAGTGGCCAAGAGAGGTCAATATCGGATGGAGAGGTTAAAATAGTGTTGAATGCCCTTTGTTTGACCTTGGAGCTAATACTAAATGATTACTACTTCTATAAGCGTGAAAATAAGTAAAACCTATGCTGTGGAGGGACTCTAGACTAATGCGTCGAAGGTTAATTATGTCCCACTGCCCTTTACCATGGTGTTGAATGCCCCATCTTTGACTTGTGAAGTGATGGTAAATTATTGATACTTCTAAAAGCGTGAAAATAAATTGTCATGTTGTGAGGTGACTGTAGACTAATGCTTCAAAGGCTCACCTGCTCCAGTGGCCATTGCCGTGGTGTTGAATGTCGTATCTTTGACCTATGAACTTGTGATAAATGATTAATGTATCTAAAAGCGTGACAAATATTACTTATGGTGTGAAGCGACTATAGGCTAATGCTTCAAAGGTTCACCTGCTCCAGTGGCCATTGCCGTGGTGTTGAATGCCGCATCAGTGACCTCTGACCTTCTATTAAACGATCCCCCGAGGAGTGAAAATACCTGCCGTCATATTGTAAAGTGACGATAGATTAATGCTTCAAATGTGTCCCTTCTCGCGCTGACAGTGTCCAGTTCCGTCTCTCTGACCTTTAACCTTCTAGCAAATGAGACTCCCTCCAATCAAGGTGAAGCGACCTCTGATTCGTGTTGTACAAGGGATGTAAATTAATGTTTCAAATGCACAAACGTTCCAGTCACCGTTGCTACGCGTCTCTTTTACCTGTGAACCTTTACTAAACTAATTAGGTTAAAACTATAAACTACTTATATTCTAAGGGATATTATTTAATCTTTGCCGCTGTTGAATTTGTCTCTTTAAATCCTGGTAAGGTTGGGAGCATACGCCAAAGCTGCGCGTGGCGTCCCGCTGGCCCTTTGAGCCTGTGGTGCGTGGGAACCCATTAGCCTGACACAGGGCCAGTATGACATCCAGGTTAGCACAGTGTACCTTCCCAAGGTTTATCCAGGTATCCATTTATCAACCAGCGCGAAACGAAGGATGACGTGAATCCCTATTATCAAAGTAAAGTTAACTGATATTTGTGTCGCTCAGGTGTTATAAGTTAATGTTTCAAATGTTTCAATGTTTCAGTTTTCGTTGCCTTTGTATTGAAAGCCGTCTCTTTGATATTTGAATCTTTATTAAATGTGAAAACCTTTAGTCTAAGCGGCTGTTGATTAATGTTTCAAGTGTTTCAGTGTTTTTCGTTGTCACAGTGTTGAATTTTGTCTCTTTTAACGTAAGAATATCAAAACAAACCGAATTCCATGTCTATTAACATAAGAAAATCAGAAAACAACCTTTGAACCTATACCAAATATGGAACCCTCCAATCAAAGCGGCTGTAGATAGTTTCAAAACATTCAGTGTTTCTCCGTTGTTTCTGTGTTAAATTCCTCCTCCTAGCATAAGAGCATAAGACAAATTTGAACCTATACTAAAGGTGAAACTCTCCAATCAAAGCGGGTATGGATAGTTTTAAATGTTTCAGTGCTACAGTTCGGGTTAGTGTTGAATTCCCTCTCTTTGGCCCTTGAGCTTTGTGCCGAATGAGAACTCTTCGCCTGAGGGTAGAGCGGCGGGGCGCGGACCAATTGTGACAGCCGGCCTACCTCAGTTTACCTTTCCCAGGCTTTCCAGGTGACGTTCAATCCAGCCTGAGGGGTGGAGACGGGAGGGGAGGGATGGGCGGGGGATGAGAACTCCACCCCTCCCTTCCCTCCCTTTCCTTTGATGGTACTCTCCCTCATCTCGTCTCTTCGCTTCCCTTTCCCATTAGTCCCTCAACTTTTACCTTCATCAACCTCTCTTTTTCTCCTTTCCTTTCCCCATCACCCACCTACACTTTTTCTTCACCTGCCTCTTCTCTTTTCCATTTTCCTTCTTCCACTTTTGTTATTCTCTGCACTCCTCCTTCCCCTTTCCTTTTGTGGCATTGTCCTTTATGTATCTCGCTTCTCTTTCCCACTCTGTCATTTCCTTTTCTCCTTTCTCCTTGCTTTTTTTTTTGTACATAGGAAAGCAAGGAATAAGGATGTTAAGAAAGAGGAATAGAAGGAAACCAAGACAGTGCATGAAGTAGATAAATAAACGACAATATAGATGAAAATAGATTATTGAAGGAAGGAAGAAAGGAAAGAAAGAAGAAATGAAGGAAAGAAGGAATGAAGGAAGTTGGGAAAAAGCTACTAAAGAAGAAAAAAAAATAGAATGAAAAAAATGAGAGAACGAAAGCAGAAGGAAAGTGAAAGAAAGGAAAGAAAGGAAAGAAAGGAAAGAAAAAAGCAAGACAGTAAGAGTAATAAAGGAAGATGAAGGTGATAATAATGGAGGAAGGAGCAAAAGCAGAAGTAGAAAAAAGGAGCGATAAATGTCCATAAAAGGAAGAGAATTTTTACCTAGAACATTTACGACATTTTGGTGGTCAGACTTACTTGTAGAAGGACATTAGACCCCCCCCCCCTTCCTCCTCCTCCTCCTCCTCCTCCTCTTCCTCCTCCTCTTCGAGCTACCTTTAAAGTAACTTCCTGAGTACTATTACCTAATCTTTCCTCTCTCTTTTTTCCTCCTCCATTCCTTTCCTCCACTCTTTCCTCTTCCTTCTTTCTCTGCTGCTCTCTTTCTCTCTTCTATTTACCTTTTTCCTCCTTTTTTTTTACGTTTTCTGCTTCTTTTCTCTCTTCCTTCCCTCATTCTTTTATTTTATTTTTGTTTCATATCTCTTCTCTCTCCTCTTTTCCTCCTCCAACCTCTTTTCTCTCTCGCTCTCCTTTTTCTCCCTCCTTTCTCCTCTTTCTTTATACTTCTTTCCCCTTTCCGTCCCTTTCCTTCCCTCACCTATCTTCCCTTTCTTCCTTTTCTTTCCTTTCTATCCTTTTCCTTTTTCCTTTCTCTTTTTCCTCTTCCCACTCATTTACTATTCCTCTCCTCTCTTCCTTCTGTCCTCCTCTCCTCCTCTTCCTCCATTCGTCCCCTCAGCTCACCACAATACTCATATCCCCCCCATCCTCCTCCTCCTCCTCCTCCCCTCTTCTCCCCCTTTTCTAAGCCTTTCCTCTAATCTCTCTTCCTATAGACTCCTCTCCCTCCCTCCCTTCTCCCAATGATATTCTCTTCTTCCTCTCTTTCCTTCCTCTCTCCTTCCATTTCCCTCCCTTCTCATCTGTTTCCTCCCTTCTCATCTATTATCTTTTCTTTCTTCTCTCCACTTTTTCACATTTTCCTTTTATCTCTTCTCCCTTTCCTTCTCTTTTTCTCTTCTCTCCCTCCTATATTTATCTTCTCATTTTCCTTCTCCTCACCTCTCTTCTCATCTCTTTTTTTTCTTCCCTCTCTCTACTTTCCTCCTTTCTTCATTTATCTCATCCATTTTCTTCCCTCCTCTTTCCGCCTACATTTATCTCCTCTCTTTTTCCTTCTCCTCTTCACTTACTGTCCTACTGATTTTCTCTCCTCTTCCCTTTTTTATCCTTTCCATTTCATTCTTTCTCAACATCTCTCCTCTTTCCTTCATTCTCTTAATTTTCTTCTTTTCTTCATTCTCTTTTATTTTCCTCTTTTCGCCATTCTCTTCTTCATATTCCTCATTTCTTCATTTTCTTTTTCATTTCTATTTCCTTCATTCTCTTCTTCATTTTCCTGTCTCCTTCATTCTCTTTACTTTACTATCATCCTTTTCTTCATTTCCTATTTTCTTCATTCTCTTCTTCATTTTCCTGTCTCCTTCATTCTCTTTACTTTACTCTATCATCCTTTTCCTCGTTTCCTATTTTCTTCATTCTCTTCTTCATTTTTCCTCTTCCCTTCATTCTCCTCTTCACTTTCCTCCCTATTCATATACTTCTCTTTTTCCTCCCTCTTTCTTCTCTCCTTCCCGTGAAGCGAGCCATTTCAGGCCAGGTAAATGAAAGTCTTCCGGCAGGTTTACAGGTAACACACACACACACACACACACACACACACACACACACACACACACACACACACACACACACACACACACACACGCACTTTCACGTTCTCTCTCTCTCTCTCTCTCTCTCTCTCTCTCTCTCTCTCTCTCTCTCTCTCTCTCTCTCTCTCTCTCTCTCTCTCTCACACACACACACACACACACACACACACAGAAACGTTCATACAATACGAAAGCAAAAGTAGCAGAAGAGAGAGAGAGAGAGAGAGAGAGAGAATTACATAGAATTACATAGAAAATCAGACCACACAGACCCCATGGTCCAGACTAGGTGGTCTGTCCTTAAACCTAAGTGATTTTACAGTAATCAGATGGCTCCAAAACGTTGCTTTTCTACTCTAGTTAATATTAAGTTCAAGGAAGTGACGGTCGAGCTTGTTTGTAAAGGAGTCAATCGTGTTACACTGGACCACTGATGGTGGGAGCTTATTCCATTCTCGCTCTACAACGTTGGTGAAGAAAAATTTGGTGCAGTCTGAATGTACTTGTCTACATTTGAGTTTTATGCCATTGTTCCTCTTTCGCAAAGTGTCATCGATCATAAACAATTTTGTTCTGTCTACATTCGTGAAACCATTAAGTATTTTAAAACATTCGATCAGTTTCCCTCGGAGGCGACGTTTCTCAAGAGAGAACATGTTATGGGTGGAAAGCCTTTCTTCGTAGGATTTGTTGCGCAAGGAAGGGATCATTTTTGTTGCTCGACGCTGAACACCTTCTAGTTGAGCAATGTCCTTTGCATGGTGGGAAGACCAAAACTGTACCGCATATTCCAAGTGGGGTCTGGCTAAACTACTGTAGAGCGAAAGTATTACATCTTTATTCTTGAATAAAAAGTTTCTTTTAATGAAGCCCAACATTCTGTTCGCTTTATTTGCTGCATCAATGCATTGATGTGAGAATTTGAGGTTTGACGCGATTTTGACCCCCAGGTCCTTAACTCATTGAACGCTTGCGAGTTTAACGCCGCGCATTTCGTAATCGAACTTCTTATTTTTTGTTCCAACTTGAAGAACCTGGCACTTGTCTACGTTAAAGGGCATCTCCCATTTATCCGACCAAGCTGAAATTTTGTGCAAATCCTCTTGGAGACTTTGCCTGTCTTCGTCAGTGAGAACCGAGTTACCAATCTATGTGTCGTCTGCAAATTACTAATTTACTAATGCGATTATTGAGTCCAACATCCACATCGTTGATGTAAATAATGAAGAGCACTGGGCCAAGAACCGAGCCTTGAGGGACGCCACTAGTGACCGGCGCCCACTCTGAGATAAATCCGTCAATCACAACTCTTTGTTGTCTGTTGCTTAACCAATTCGCGATCCATTGGTTTACTTGACCGTCAATACCTATTTGCTTTAATTTATAAAGTAATTTATGATGTGGGACTTTATCAAACGCTTTCTGGAAATCAAAATAGACTACATCCAATGATTTGGTTACGTCATAAACTGAGAAGAGATCGTTATAAAAGGTCAGTAGGTTTGACAGGCAGGATCTTTTGTTACGGAAGCCATGTTGTGAATCCCCAATTAATGAGTGGCTTTCGAGGTAACTCACAATTTTGTCTCTAATTACGCTCTCGAGTAGCTTACCTACAATTGAAGTTAGACTAATGGGTCGGTAGTTACCTGGTATTTTTTTGTCTCCTTTCTTAAAAATCGGTGTCACGTTAGCCTTTTTCCAATCCGAAGGGACGATGCCTTGTCGCAAGGACATATTGAATACGGTAGTGAGGGAGGAGAGTATTTCGCTCTTTGTTTCTTTAAGCAGTATAGGATATACTTTGTCGGGTCCGGGACTTTTATTTGTATTAAGTGAATGGAGAGCTTTAAGGATTTCATCGGTTCTTATTTCAAAATTAGGCAATGCATGCTCGAGATTTACAATAGTACTGGTGTTGGTGGTAGTGGGAGGAAGACTGTTAGTATTAAACACCGAGGAAAAGTAATTGTTTAAGAGGTTTGCAATGTGTTGGCTGTCAGTCACTAGTGCACCGTCGCTGTTTGTTAAAGGTCCAATACCACTTTTGATCACCTTTCTGTTGTTTATGTAATTGAAGAAAGATTTCTGATTATTTTTACAGTTGGCTGCAATATTTTCTTCATATCTACGCTTTGCCTGACATACTAGTCTTTTTACTCGTCGCTTGGCATCATTATAAAGTCTAATATTTTCGGGCGTGCTTTGTTCTTTCTTTAACCTGTAAATCAATTTTCTCTCATTGACTGATTGTTTAATTTCGCTATTAAACCACGGTGGGCTTTTATTAGTGTTAATTCGCTTCTCGCACAAGGGGAAGAATATGTTCTGCTGAGTGAGTAAGTGATTTTTAAAGCTTAGCCAGGCTTCCTCTTCGGAAGCAGCCAAATCACACGCTAAAACACCGGAAACACAAATCACAGAGGCAACCACAGGCAGACACACTCGCAGAAACCACAAACGAACACACACTAAACACGTGTCGGGAAATCACAGGCAACACACAAAGTCCACAAGCGAGAACACACAAACACACGTGAAAGCTAACGCAAAGCCAAATAGCACAACGAAAACACAGGGTTGCCAAGGCGTGCAGCGCGGGTAAGCTAGGCTGTGGTGTGCAGCGGGGAGGACACGTCCGTCTCTCAGGAGAGGTCAGGAGTGAATGAATGAGAGAGAATGAGAGAGAGAGAGAGAGAGAGAGAGAGAGAGAGAGAGAGAGAGAGAGAAAACTCACCGTAATGAGAAAGGAAATCCGTATCTTATGTGCTGTGTTTGATGAATGACGAGAGAGAGAGAGAGAGAGAGAGAGAGAGAGAGAGAGAGAGAGAGAGAGAGAGAGAGAGAGACCCAGACAGACTGGCAGACAGACGCTTAACCTTCACATAAAAAGGTTTAATTTAGTTCAATTAAATATAAATGAATAAAAAAACGAACAAATTATATTTTAAACTGACGTAATTGAAGAGCATTAAGTTCCTAACAGTAATAATAATAATAATGCTAATGATGATGATAATAATAATAATAATAATAATAATAATAATAATAATAAGAAGAAGAAGAAGAAGAAGAAGAAGAAGAAGAGCATAATCACTCTCTCCTCTGATGCATGAGTAAGAAATACTTTTGTCTATTCCTCAGCATATAAAAACGAAATGAGGGAAGGGGTGGACGAGAGAATAACACACACACACACACACACACACACACACACACACACACACACACACACACACACACACACACACACACACACCTCCTCTTGTGCGTCAGTGTCAGTCAGTTAGTCAGTCAGTTAGTCAGGCAATTAGTCAGTTATTTAATCAGTCTGTCTGCCATTCAGTGAAGAGATTTGTTTTATATATCATGTTTCCTCCTTTGTTGAGAGTCATTCTCTCTCTCTCTCTCTCTCTCTCTCTCTCTCTCTCTCTCTCTCTCTCTCTCTCTCTCTCTCTCTCTCTCTCTCTCTCTCTCTCTCTCTCTCTCTCTCTCTCTCTCTCTCATTGACATTATTTCCCTCGACAAAGAAGATATTTACCTCCTCCTCCCTCGGTCATTATGCTAGAAGTCACTTACAGCTTCCCGCTCGTTGGATATTTACTTTTATTTTACCTGTCACTAATTTAGTCAGTCAATCATTTTCTCTGTCAACTTCCCCGTCAATCAGTCTCAGTCAATCAGTTTATCAGTTATATGTCAATCAGTACGTCAGTTATCGGTTGGTCAGTCGTAGTAATTGTCACCCAGTCAGCTATTTCTTCAGTCAGTAAGTCAAGTAGACAGTTTTTTCAGTCAATTTGTCAGTCCATCAGTTTTCGCAAAGTCAGTCAGTCTCTTGGGATTTGCGTCATTCAGTTCAGCTTCTCAAGAAGTCAGTCAGTCAGTCAGTCAGTTTTTAACACAATTACTCAGTTAATCAGTCAATCATTCAGTCAGTAAGCGAATCACTTAGTCAGTCAGCCATTCAATTACTGACCCATTTGGTCATTTACTCAATCAGGCAGTCAGATAATCAGTCAATCAGTTCTTCAGTCGACCATTAGATCAGTCAGTCAGTTAACCAATCACTCAGTCAATCAGGGAATCAGATAATCAGTCAGTCATTTAGTTAAGGTAGTTACGTTAGCCAATCAGGTAGTCAGTCACCCTCAGTCACCCAGTCAGGCAATCAGTTAGCTATTCAATCAGTTACTCAGTCAGTCAGTCAGTCAGTCCGTTACTCAGTCAATCAGTCAGTCAGGCACGTCTTGTCCTTTTGTCAATCAGTTAATCGGTCTCCCAATCACGTAGTCACTCATTTTCTCCGTCAGTCAATCGGGTAGTTACTCAACCAATCAGTTAAACAGTTAGCCAATGAGGTGGTCAGTCAGTTTCCCCATCAATTATTTGGTCAATCAATTAATAAGTCTTCCAGCCAGGTAGTCAGGCACTTTCTTATTCAGTTTATTATCCAGTCAATCAGTTATTTCGTCAGTCAGTCAATCAGTCCGCCAGCCACGTCTTGCTCCGGCACAGATCATAACCTTGCCTTACGAAACTTGTCTGCCCAGGTAATTTGTGTTCCGTCAAGTAATTACGGAATAACTCATTTTTTACCCACCTCGGCGGTCCAAGTCATTACCCGAGTGTCGAAACTGTTAATCATGCTCCGGAGTTTTTTCCGCTCCTTTACTTTCCTTACAGTTAGCGGGCGAGGGTTACACAAAGCTCTGTTGCAGGATTTCTTGGCGAGTTAATTTGCATGTTTAAGTCGCTTCCTTGTGTTCGGCGCGGGGCTCGGAGGCCGGCGTGTGAGCTTTCTTTTGTTTGTTAAAGTTCCGGAAATTAGACTGCGAAAAGACGGTCAGATACGTTTGTAGTTTGTGGGGGGTTTTTATTGTATTTTTTTTTTTTTTTTTTTTTTTTTACTGATTAATAAGTTTTGTCGTTGATTGGTTAGTAAGTAGTTTATTATTTTGAGGGGAAACTAGATATTAATTTTGCGAGCTTATTTATTTATTTATTTATGTATTACTTATTCATTTATACATTTTTATTCCCCTTCATTTTTATATCTGCAGGATTTATTTCCCTATTTCTTTCTTTCTTTCTCTCTCTCATTCTTTTTTCACTTTCTTTCCTTCTTTCTTTTTTCTATTTCCATTTATTTATCCGATTTTATTCCTCTATTCATATCTGTATTTCCAGGATTCATTATATTTTCACTCATTTTTTAACTTTTCTTATTCCTTCTTTCATCACTAATTTACTTTTACTTTTTTTCAGGTAAGTTGTGGTGCATCACGGTTCCCTTCCACCTTAGCAACCAGGTGAGTGTGTGTGTGTGTGTGTGTGTGTGTGTGTGTGTTCCCGGCTGTCGTGACCCGGCGTGGTTCCCGGCGAGACATTACCACAAAGATGCAGTTTAGGCGTGATCGTATTAGTAAGTTCATGGAAACGGCGATTATCCTGTCTTTAAAGATCTGCCGGGCCGCCATGACAACCACCACCACCAACAACAACAACAATGACAACCTACACCACCACCAATACCAACACCCAGTGTTGTGCGCACTCCCTGCTAAAAGTAGTGGCACTACCGCTACCACTACTTCAGTCAAATTGTAGTGTCACTACCGCTACAGCTGCTCATTTCTAAATGTAGTGCACTACCGCTACTACTGCCGCTACCGCTACTTGTGAACAATAAGTACTGAAAAAACAAAATTATTTTATACATATTGTTACGTTCCACGTCCTTGACAGAGTACTAAGTCATTTTACACTTTCTGTACGTGAGGCTAGAAGATTCACTCACCTCCCTCTGCTGTGCTGGTTGACTCACCCAGTTTTTACCAGTCTCCAAGGCTTCGTGAGCCGTGATCAGGAATATCCACGAGTGACTAATCACTTACTGTCCGCAGGTAGGCAGCCAGCCACACCTCCAGTCGCAGATTCACTACTGAGGGAGCGTTAGGTGACTGACAAGAGTGACGGGCCGCGGCTCAGCCCACGGAACTGTACACGTTTCATTCGCGTTTTCATCACGTACGTAGTCGGTCCACCCCGAGTAGCGAGTAGCGAGTAGTCACTAGCCCTACCTAAAAATGTAGCGCCGCTACTGTTTTTGCCGCTGTTTCTGAAAAAGAGTGGCACTACCGCTACAGCTACTAAAAAAGTAGCTTCGCTACGTATCGGCTCTACTAGTAGTGCCGCTACGCCCATCACTGCCAGCACCACCACTAACACCATCACCATTACCACCACCACCACCACCAACAACAACAACATAAACAATAATAACACCACCTCCACTAATACAACTGTCACCACCACCACCACCCACCGCTGTATCCTGCACCACAACCACTAACCAAAACCAGTAGCAATAATCAAATTAACACCCCTGGAAACACCACCACCATCACCGCCACAACCAATACCACCACCACCACTACCTACAAAACTGTCTTTATCACCACCTTCACTACCACCACCACCTCCACTTCCTCTTCCACCTCCACTAGCAACACCAACATCAACACCTCCAACACCACCTCCATTACCACCACTGCCTCCACCTTTGCCCTCAACACCACCATCACCACAAACATCAACAGCAACAACAACAATGCAAACACCATCACCACCACTGTGACGGCTGCCTGTGCCATCACCACTACCATCACCATTATCACCTCCATCACCACACACACACACACACACACACACACACACACCTTTACCATTATCTTCTCCTCTTTCTCTTCTTCCTCCCTCCTCCCCTTCTTCCTCCCTCCTCCTCCTTCTCCTCCTCCTCCGCCTCCTCCTCTCCCGTGGTATTAAAGCCCCCTGTTGCCTATGTAGATTAGGATTCTCGGCTTTCCCCTTTTTCTTTTTTTTTTCTGCTCCTTTTTTATTCACCTTCTTTCCTTGCCCCGAATCCAAACTTAACGGGTCCTTTTTTTTTAGGGGAATGAATGCTGGACTTAGTTCGCTGTATAATGAGAGTTTTTCTTCCTCTTTTATCTCTTCCTCCTCTTCATGTGCGTTGGGGGAGGGGGTATGTGTGTGTGTGTGTGTGTGTGTGTGTGTGTGTGTTTCTTCGCTTGCTTTTAAAACATGTAGGTATTCAAGTGTGTGTCTGGGAAAGAGGGGGGGGGGGGTATGTGTGTGTGTGTGTGTGTGTGTGTGTGTGTGTGTGTGTGTTTAATGCATGAAAAGAGCAAGAGTGGGTGTGAATAATTACGTGGGTGGCGCTCAAGTGAATATGCGTGGGAAAAACCGTAGTATGTGTGTTTGTTTGTTTTTATTTGTTCTTTTTTTTAAGTTTCAGCCTATGGCACCGTTAGGCTTTTTTGGTGGGGCTTGATAGTCGGCTCCAGCCCGTTATGGCGCTGGCAAGTGTTTATAGTGGCGCCATCTTGCTTGGCTTATGCTGTCCCCCCCGAAGCTCATCTTTTATCCTCATTTTAGAGAGATAATCTAGAGTCCGGTTTGATAGGTAGTCTTCAGGACAGCATGTGGGTAGTCTTAGGCCACTCGGCGGTTACTGAAAGATCCCAGCTTGTAGTGGCGGGCGGGACTGGAACCCGCGTTCTCCTGGACTCGGCGCCGGCACGCTAACCACTCAGCCACCGCCTCCCCGGCAATGATATGAGGTACAACTGGTGCATAAAACAAGTAACACGAGTCTTGTCTCCTCGTAAGGGTCGTCCTTGTAATCAGGTCACATGTCGGAGCATTTTAAAAGCCTGCAATGAGAGGGATATCGTGTTGCTGTTGTCATTCCTTTTTGTGTAATGATTTCTACCAATTAATAAATTGTGTAGTTAGTTAATTAATTAGTCTGCCTGGAAGCTACGTTTTACTACAGGTGTATATATTTCACGCTCATCTGCAAACATAATCTCATGAAATAACTTTAATCAGGTATCATTTAAAAGGAAATATAATTCTTCGTTAAAATTGTGAAATACTGATAAAGTAAATTTTTCCACGCGTCAAATGTTTAATTTTTTCCCAGTTTTTCCTCTTCAAGCGTTTTGTCAAGAGCGGCACGTAAGTTTTTATTTTTCTAGTTGAATACGAGCAAAATTCGTCGGCCTCTCAGCCCTAAGCGTTGGTCCTCTTGTCCCGGGGAAGAGAAAAAGTAGACGTAAAACTTGTAAAAGACTCGTCACAGCCAGGGCGGAGACCATTAGCTTGAGAGTCACGTTTAGGTGTGTGCGTGTGTGTGTATGTGTGTGTGTGTGTGTTCAAGGGGCATTCTCAGTATATCGTATTCATGTTTTTTTCTTTAATACTGGAACACACACACACACACACACACACACACACACACACACACACACACACACATGAGGAGAGAAAAGTGAGTAGTAATAGTGGTAACAGAGGTGGAGAAGGAGGAGGAAGAGGAGGAGGAGAGGGTGGAGGTAAAGGAGGAGGTGGAGGAGGAGGAGGAGGAGGTGATGATGATGATGAGAGGCGAGGTCGTGGACGAGCAGCTGAAGTAGGAGGAGGAGGAGGAAGAAGAGGCCGAAGAAGAAGAGGAGGAGGAGAAGAAAGAGGAAGAAGAGGAGGAGAAAGAAGAAGAGGAGGAAGATAGGAAGGACCGTCTCTAACTCTTAGGCTCTTGTAAACTTGCAAACACGAGAGGCAGCGTTTCGGACAGGAGGAGGAGGAGGAGTGCGAGAGTTAAGAGGTAGGAACATATGTCAGCCAAGTCGTCTTCCTTTTCCGGAGCCGTGAAGTGAAAATTATCCCGGCGAGGCGTCCAGTGTGAGCCTTTCCCTTATTTCTCCTTCCTTGTCACGTCCGATTTTTACTAACAAACTTCTGAGGTGAATATTCCTAACTACCAAGGGAGGCGAGAGTCATCTAGGAGAGTTGTGAGTAGCGCTTCTTACTTTTTCCCCTTTAGCTCCGTCAAACTTTTATTAAGGAACTTCTACGGTGGAAAATGCGTCGGTGTTATTATTAGTGAAGTTTAAGTCATATTTCTTACGGTAAGGGAAATAGCTAAAGGGCGAAAAACTAAGGTAAAAATGAAAATAAAGTCCGGTATTCGTTGCTCCTACAGGAGAATAGAGAAAGAGTGTCCAGAAGAGAGGTCAATTTCGGATGTCAAATGGTGTGTTGAAGGTACTTGGTTTCAGAGTCCCTTAGAACCGTCAAATCTTTAATAACCAACTTGTACCGTGAAAAAATCGTTAGTATTAGCGAGTTTAAAGTCATCTCGTGTATTGTTTTCAAGGTAATAAGTTTCAATATACTTTAGAGCCGTCAAACCTTTATTAACGAACATTTACTCTGAAAATCCGTTGCTATCAGTGAGGTTAGTCATATAAGAAAGTGTTTTCAAAGCACTAGGTTGCACATCACTAATTGACAACTAAATATCAGACGGAGGAAGACACTCACCTCTCACTCTCTTTAGTACTCTCAAGGAGCTTCAAAATGCGTCTTGAGGGTAAAGCTTAATGTAATACTTGTTCGTGGGAGGGAAAGGTTAAGCAACACTGACCCAGGAGAGCTTTCAGGTGGTGCTTTTTTCTCTTTTTCATTTAGTTGGCGACGAAAAATCATATAGAAATAAGTCGTAGGAATAAAACTTTAAACAAAATTGATCTATGAAAACTATCAGCTGGCTCTTTTCCTTCTGTTTCCCTTTAAATCGAATATCCAACTTTCACGGTGTAAATAGTCGCAGGAAGGAAAAATCTAAAACAACACCCCGATCGAGGCAAGCTGTCAGTCAGGCGGTGTTTTTCCATCTTTTCCCTTTACGTGGCGACAAAAAATCAAATCATCCAACTTTCCCGGTGAATATTTCGTGCCTGCCAATCATCCGTCCCTCTACATCGCCATCACTCCTCGGGCCGCAGGGGATGAGGGGCGTGGGAGGGGTAGGAAAGGTGGGGTGGCAGCGGTATAAGGCATGGGGGGAGGGCGCGGTGTGGGGGTGGTAGAGGGCATACTGGGTGGGGGAAGCGTGCGGGGGAGGGACGCAATGTGGTGTTGGGGAGTAGAAGGGGGGCGTGGCATGGAGGCGTAGGGTGGAGGGGGGCGGCGTGACGTTATGATGCAGGTAATCTATCGTTTTTGACACGGGCGGAATAGCTCATACTCTCCGGGCGGGATTTAGTGAATTTCCGCGTTGCAGCGCCGCGCCGGGCGATGACATAGTGGCGCGACATGCAAGTTTCATGCATGCAAATTGGCTGCACGGAGGTGGTTAGCGTGGCCGGCCGCCCGTCGCCGTCCCCCAGGCCGCGAGGGGGACGGACGGGGCGGAAACGGAGCTGTCCATTGTGGGTTTGCGGACGGATGCTCGGAAGACAGGTGTTCGCCGTGCACCTGAGGAAAGTAACCATGGCAACCTAGGCAACTGATTTTTTTTTTTAGAACCCTTACTCGCACAAGCACATACAGACACACACACACACACACACACACACACACACACACACACACACACACACACACACACACACACACACAGACACACACACCTTTCCATTTTACTTTCTCCCTTCTCTCTCTTCTCCATACCATCCCAGTTTTCCTGCAGTTTTTTCTTTATCTTCTCTTCCCTTTCCTTCCTGTTCATCTCTCCTCTTTCTTCCTCTTCATCATCTCCCTCTCTTTCCCTATTCATCTCTCCTCTTCTTCATCATCTCCCTCTCTTTCCTAATTCATTCCTCTTTCTTCCTCTCCATCACCATCTCCCATTCCCATTCCCATCTCCCTCCTTCCCCATTCTTCTCTCCCCTTTCTTCCTATTCCTCACCAATTTTCCATCCTCCATTCATCTCACTTTTTTCCTCTTCATCATCTCCCTCTCCCTTACTCTCTGCCCCGCTCTCTCTTTTTCATCATCTCTCTCCCTACCGATTCTCCCTCTACAACCTTTCTTTCTCTTCTCATCTCTCTCCCTCTCTCTCTCTCCTTCTCTCCTCCTCTCTGCACGAACAAGAGAGTAACGCCTCGTGCCAGCCTGAGAACGCCAGAATTCTGTTACTTTTCCCCGTGAGCTGGACGGTGAGCTCCACACACTGCGGCTGGGATGGATGCCTCAGCTGTGCAAGTTTGGAGAGCGGAAACGAGTATTCAGAGGGACACGTGGCAGGGATTCGCGGTTTATGGCATTGTTGATGAATGGTTAAGTTCCTCTCGTGCTCTAGCGGTAAACTTTTTGGGGGTTATGGAGGTCAATTTGTGTTTTTTCTCTGTTACATATTAATAGGAACAATTTTAAAGGACTCAAAGGTGTTAATGGCATAGGTGGATTTTATATATAGTGGCTGCCCGTGGAGGAATGTGTTATTTCTAAGTGAGTGAAAAAAGTATTAAAAGGAACACGTTTCTTATACTGTTAGAAATCTTAACAATACGTGTAAGCATTTTTTTTAGCATTGATATCCTTATACTCTTATTAATCTTAAAACGTCTAGACATTATTTTAACATTAACATCCTTCTCATACTCTCATCATTTATAAAAACGTGTAGATATAATTTTTAGCATTAATAACTTTCTTACACTTCACAAATCGTATAAGCCTGTATTTTAGCATTAACAACCTTTGTACACTCCTACCAATCTTGATAAAACGTAGAGACAAATTTTCTAGCATTAAAATCTTTCCTATAATCTTTGCATCCTTATAAAACGTGTAGACATATATTTTAGCATTAACAGCATTCTTACACTCCTGGCCATCTTAACCCGTCCGCTGCGATTGTCACGGATTTGGCCTTCACTGGTAACCTTGTAACATTCAGTCCCAGGCCTTTCTCTGGGTCTGTTGTGGATAGTGGAGTGTTTCCTATGTGGTATTGGTGTGCTGGATATTCCCTCCCAAGGTGCAGGACTACATTTTTCTTCATTGAGTTGTAGCAGACACTTTTTGTTGCATTCATGTACCTTGGTGATGTCTTCTTGTAGGAAATCCGCAGTCAAGGGGTTAACAACACATCTAGTCATATTCACACCTCCTCACACCGTAAGCAGCGCGCGTGAAGCCCTCCCCGCACACACTCGGGCGGGGATGCTGAGCCGTGGACTGCGGGTGAGCGCCTCTCTGATGCGGCGGCCCTCCATTAGTGCGGTGGGAGGAGGTTAAGCCTTGTTGACGGGACTTGAGGATAACCGGATGAGGAGAAGCCCAAGCAAGGAGACTTAATTAGTGGCGGAGACCAAAACAGAGGCGAGGAGGGAGGGAGGGAGAGAGAATGAGAGGGACAAAGAGGGAAGGTAGGAAGAAGAATGGGGAGGAGGGAAATTCAGGGAGGAGAGAGGGAAGGAGGAAGGGAGGGACGACATGGAGAATGAGAAGGCAAATGAGAGGGAGGGAGGGAGGGAAATTCAGTGAGGACAGAAGCAGATGGGGAGGGAGGGAGAAAAGAAGAAAGGGAGGAAGATGATTGAGGAAGGGAGGTAAATGCAGGGAGGAGAGAGGCAGGGAGGGAGAGGAGGAGGAGAGGAACGAGGAGGCACGGTAGGAGGGTGGGAAGGACGAAAAGGGGCAAAGGGACCATTACCAAGGGAGAAGGGAGAAGCGGGGAGAGGGGAAGAGGAGGACAGAGGGAGAGAGGGAGATACAAAGAGGGAAAGACGGGGAAGGAAGAAGAGTGGGGAGGAAGGGAAATTCAGGAAGGATGGAGAGGCAATGGAGGGACAAGGAAGGGAAATTCAGGGAGGAGAGAAACAGAGAGGGAGGAAGGGAGGGAAGAAGGGAAAGGCAATGGAGGGACAATATGATAGAGACAGGGAGAGAAAACAGAAGAGAAAGGAAGTAGATGAAGATAGAAAGAAGGGACAAAGGGGAAAGGATAAATACAGGAAGGGAGGGAGAGGTAAAGGAGCTAAAGAAGATGATAGACGATAATTTAATGGGGAAACTACAAGCTGATGGGATGAAAGAAGATGGGCTAAGAAGATGATGGGCTGAGGACGTGACAGTGTTGTGAATAATGGCAAGATCTGAGGTGATGGGGCGTTGGCAGGTAGACAGGATGATGATGGCCTTAAGGTGATGGGCTGAGCTTGAGTTGATGGGATGGGTGTTGAAGAGATGGAAGAGAATGAGAATATTAAATTATGTAGTAGATGGATTAGATGATCACTGTGTTAGTAGATTAAGATGAAGATGGGATGGGTAAAAATGATGGGATAGGAGGTGATAAGCTAAGTTGATGGGATGGAGTTTAAAGGGCTAAAGGGTAATGGGGATGTTAATTGATGGGCCAGGAAAATAGAGATGGGATGGACTTTAAAGTGATGGGCTGAAAAGTGATTCAATTCGAGTTGATGAAAAGGAAAGTAGAGGGATAAAAAGAGATGGGAGTTGTCAACAATGAGATAGAAAGTGATGGAGTGAGTTAAAATTAATGAGATGGGGGAATTGAAGGGATGAAAGATGATGGGAGTAGGGGCTGGAAGAGATAGAATAAAAGGTGATGAAGGGAGAAAATAAAATAAAAGGGAAGGGATAAAGGTGAATGGAGTAGAAATAAAAATGGGAAGGGAAGAAAGATGAATGAAGTAGAAAATAAAAGGGAAGGGATAAAAAGTGAATGTGAAGGGATGAAAGGCAATGGTAGTAGAATATGAAGGAATGAAAAATGATGGGATGAGTTTTGAAAGACTGTTGAAATTGGAAAGGATAAGAGGTGAGGGGAAAAGCGATATTATAGGGATAAGAAGTAGAGGGAGAAGGAAAGGATGGGACGGTAAGTGATGGGGCTGGAGGTAATGGGTACGAGGGGGTGAAAGGTCATAGAAAAAGGTCACAGGTTACTTCCATGTCATATGCAGTCAGGTCACCTTGAAGAAAAGAAATACAGGTGTTAGGGAGGGTGTGTAGATAGGTGAGAAGGTGGTGGTGGTGGTTGTGGTGGATGTGATGGTAGTGATGGTGAAGAGAGTGATAATGATGATCAAGAAATTAGTGGTGATGGTGGTGATGATAATTTTGATGGTGATAGTAGTGGTATTGATGGTATATATTTTCTCTTTTTATGGTGTGTGTGTGTGTGTGTGTGTGTGTGTGTGTGTGTGTGTGTGTGTGTGTGTGAGTGTGCGTTTATGTAACCCGATCAATGTTGCAACAAGCGTCAACCTCTGTCTCCTCCTCCTCCTCCTCCTCCTCCTCCTCCTTCCTCCACTCATGCCATAAACCGACAGGTCTTCTGGTGTCTGTTCTTCCTATGTATCCCTATGTATTCCTACTCCTACTCCTCCTCCTTTGTCGTGGTGTGTGTGTGTGTGTGGGTGTGGGTGTGTGTGTGTGTGTGTGTGTGTGTGTGTGTGTGTGTGTGTGTGTGTGTGTGTGTGTGTGTGACTAGTTAGACGCTACATGCCAGGCTCTGCTGCAAAGTGGTGGTGATGGTGGTGATGGTGGTGGTGATGGTGGTGGTGATGGTGATGATGGTGGTGATGATGGTGGTGATGGTGATGGTGGTGGTGATGGTGATGGAGGTGATAGTTGCAACGGGAGATGAGGAGAAGGAAAAACACACACACACACACACACACACACACACACACACACACACACACACACACACACACACACACACCTCTTGACTGCTGATTGCTTGTTAGACTTGAACTGTTTGTGTCTCCTGGTTTCTCGCTCGCTCTTAACGGTGTGTGTGTGTGTGTGTGTGTGTGTGTGTGTGTGTATATGTCTATGTATATCCAAACACGAGATCATTACATAACAACATTAATTCGTGATCATGGTGTTTTATTCCTAACTATCCGTGTGTTTCAACAAGAATAACTTACTGAAATTTGGTGTTTGTGGTTACGGTCTGTTTGTGTGTAGATGCAGTTGTTGATTCTGTAATGTCGTGTTAGTTATGCAAATGAATGGAGTTGTGGCTAAGTGGATGGAATGCCTCTCCGTATCACAGTGCAGCGGTGACTCCCAGTGATGTTTGGTGTCGAATTCCACGCTGATGCTAATTTTGGGCCTCTGGAGAATCTGATGCTTTACGGTTTTCCATTTCCCTCCAAATTATACGTTCCTGTTGCTAATGTTGTAGCCCTGGAGAGTATTTCCTGTTTTACTTTTGCTTTCCTTCAAAATAATCTCGAAGCTAATATTATATCACGAAAGCACTTCCTCATTTACTTCCTTTCCTTTCTCTCAAAATATGTTCCTGTTGCTAATTTTGTATCCCTGGAGAGTGTTTCATGTTTTTGTTCTTTTCCTTTCCTTCAAAACAAACTCTTGAAGCTAATATTTTACCTCGAAAGCACTCTCTCATTTACTTCCTTTCCTTTCTCTCAAAATATGTTCCTGTTGCTAATTTTGTATCCCTGGAGAGTGTTTCATGTTTTTGTTCTTTTCCTTTCCTTCAAAACAAACTCTTGAAGCTAATATTATTCCTCGAAAGTACTTCCTCATTTACTTCCTTTCCTTTCTCTCTAAGTATGTTCTTGCTGCTAATTTCGGATCTCTAAGAGTCATTTTTTTCTGTATCTCCTTTTCTTTCCATCTAAATACGATTGCTGCTAATATTGTATCTCGAGAGTTTCTTCCTCCTTTACCTCCTTTCACTTCTCTCAAAATATGTTCTTGTTGCTAATTTTGTATCCTTGGAGAGTTTGCTCCTCCTGTGCTTCCTCTCTTTCCGTCAAAATATACTCTTGATGCTAATATTGTATTTCGGAAACACCTCCGGATTTACTCCCTTTTCTCTCTCCCAAAATGTGTTCTAGTTTGCTATTTCTGGATCCTGGGAGAGTTTGTTTTGTTTGATTTTATTTCCTTCCCTCTCCGTCAATATATGTTTTAGTTTGGTATTTCTGGATCCTGGGAGAGTTTGTTTTGTTTGATTTTATTTCCTTCCCTCTCCGTCAAAATATGTTCTAGTTTACTATTTCTGGATCCTGGGAGAGTTTGTTTTGTTTGATTTTATTTCCTTCCCTCTCCGTCAAAATATGTTCTAGTTTGCTATTTCTGGATCCTGGGAGAGTTTGTTCTGCCTTTATTTCCTTCTCTTTCCGTCAAAATATATTCTTATAGCTTATTTCGTATCTCCGGAAAGTTTGTTCTTCCTACCGTCCTTACCTTTCTGTTAAAATATGTTCATGTTATTAATTTTGTATCCCTGGAGAGGTCTGCCTTTCCTTCTTTCCTATTCCGTCAAAATATATGCGTTTTCAATCCATTGCTTATCACGACTTTTCGATAACTAGTATTTTTCAAGGCTCATGATATATTTCCCTATTCTATAGTGGCTTAATTTCATTCGAGAGTATAATCACAATAGGTATTCTTTCATGACTATTCTTTATTAATTTATGTAATGGTTTAATCTCGTTCAGTACCACAATTATGATAAGTATAAGTATTACTATATCAAATCACCAAACACAGAGATACGCATGTGGTTTAATTATTCATTCATGGCCAAGCTTCTGTTTTCTTGTGTGTGTGTTTACGAGGACACGCATTCATCGCTGCCCACGCGCTTAACCCTCAAAGAGACACATTACCAACCGGCAGTCCCTCTCGCGCTTCTTCTCCTCGCGGCAAGAACATGTATTCAGCGGCGCCCACAAGCAGAGCCCATTACGGAGACACATGACGCAATGAATACACTTAAAATGCTCAAAGCCTGCCTAATGAGGATAAGTTTGGCGCCTCACACATAAATTTACTTGCAAGACAAACACGACAAGGCATACAACTTAAACGACTGGGGGAATGGCGAAGCGTTAGCGGTCATGATTACACTGAGAGGGTCGGCTGAGGTAGTTTTTACAAGGAAGACAAACAGGAATAGAGGAATATAGTGAATAGAGGAATAGAGAGAGAAAGACTTGATTTTTGTGAGAGTAGAATAGCTTAGGTAGTTACGATGATACTGCAAAGATGCCCAAAAGATAGGGCTTACAAGAAGGAGAAATGGAGTTTGAACGACTGAATTTCTATTGAAAGTTCAGAAAGGTTGGTGGTAATGAATTTAGCGTTAATATGTCACAAGCAATAAGAAAATCACATAATATAGCTCTTTGCATGAACTCTTCCCATCTCTTTCTCTTCCATCTTCCTCATTGTCCTCATTTATATCATCATCCTCAAACATTTACAAGAAGAAGGGATATAGTTTAAAGGAATGGAACTCTTTTGGGAGTTTGGCAACGTTTATGGTTATGAATGTACTGTAAAGATTTAACAAAAACTCACAGAAACACGTCAAGGAACATTTTTTTTGCATTATTTATCCTCATCTCCCTTACTTCTCTTCATCCTTCTCCTCATCTCCGTCATTATCCTCAACCATCTCCCTTCCTACTCCTCTTCCTCAACCATCTCCCTTTCTACTCCTCCTCCTCAACCATCTCCCTTCCTACTCCTCTTCCTCAACCATCTCCCTTCCTACTCCTCTTCCTCAACCATCTCCCTTCCTACTCCTCTTCCTCAACCATCTCCCTTCCTACTCCTCTTCCTCAACCATCTCCCTACTTCTCTTCCTCAACCATCTCCCTTTCTACTCCTCTTCCTCAACCATCTCCCTTCCTACTCCTCTTCCTCAACCATCTCCCTTCCTACTCCTCTTCCTCAACCATCTCCCTTCCTACTCCTCTTCCTCAACCATCTCCCTACTCCTCTTCCTCAACCATCTCCCTTCCTACTCCTCTTCCTCAACCATCTCCCTTCCTACTCCTCTTCCTCAACCATCTCCCTTCCTACTCCTTTTCCTCAACCATCTCCCTTCCTACTCCTCTTCCTCAACCATCTCCCTTCCTACTCCTTTTCCTCAACCATCTCCCTTCCTACTCCTCTTCCTCAACCATCTCCCTTCCTACTCCTCTTCCTCAACCATCTCCCTTCCTACTCCTCTTCCTCAACCATTTCCCTTCCTACTCCTCTTCCTCAACCATCTCCCTTCCTACTCCTCTTCCTCAACCATCTCCCTTCCTACTCCTCTTCCTCAACCATCTCCCTTCCTACTCCTCTTCCTCAACCATCTCCCTTCCTACTCCTTTTCCTCAACCATCTCCCTTCCTACTCCTCTTCCTCAACCATCTCCTTCCCTCCTCTTCCTCAACCATCTCCTTTCTACTCCTCTTCCTCAACCATCTCCTTCCTACTCCTCTTCCTCAACCATCTCCTTCCTACTCCTCTTCCTCAACCATTTCCCTTCCTACTCCTCTTCCTCAACCATCTCCCTTCCTACTCCTCTTCCTCAACCATCTCCCTTCCTACTCCTCTTCCTCAACCATCTCCCTACTCCTCTTCCTCAACCATCTCCCTTCCTACTCCTCTTCCTCAACCATCTCCCTTCCTACTCCTCTTCCTCAACCATCTCCCTTCCTACTCCTCTTCCTCAACCATCTCCCTTCCTACTCCTCTTCCTCAACAATCTCCCTTCCTACTCCTCTACCTCAACCATCTCACTACAAACTCCTCTTCCTCAACCATCTCCCTTCCTACTCCTCTTCCTCAACCATCTCCCTTCCTACTCCTCTTCCTCAACCATCTCCCTTCCTACTCCTCTTCCTCAACCATCTCCCTTCCTACTCCTCTTCCTCAACCATCTCCCTACTCCTCTTCCTCAACCATCTCTCTTTCATGTTCTTCCTCACCACACGCATCCCCGTTTCTTCTCTCTCACAAGTCTTAAGATGTGGCGCATATGATTTCATTACAAGGGATAAAAGAATATTAATAAAAAATAAAAAATACAGCGACTGGATTCCTGTAAGAGTTGAGTTATTAAGTTTAGGATCACAATACAAAGGTTAATGATAAATTTAAAGTTAGGGGCATACTCTAAAGCTGCGCGTGACCTCGGTGTTCATATCCGTTACATTTGCATTGTAATCAGTAATGAGAGATAACCCATTAGCCTAATTAACAAGGGAGACAAAATAATAGGTATAAGGACTGGATTTCCGCATTGGCTGAGACGCGGGGTTGTGATTCCATTCCGGAAGTGTCACATGGAGTTATGTCGTATGGTGCGCAAGTGTGGAAAGTGTGTGTGTGTGTGTGTGTGTGTGTGTGTGTGTGTGTGTGTGTGTGTGTGTCTCCACCAATATTTATTTCGTTGGCATCACACAGTATGATGGCAGCTGCCCCTGCCTTTCCGCAGGCTGCTGTGACGTGCACCTCTTAGGATGGAAAATGTCTGTGCGTGTGTGTGTGTGTGTGTGTGTGTGTGTGTGTGTGTAAACGGGGAAAGGGCATCACGAGGCATTTGGCACGTACAAACACACACACACACACACACACACAAAGCAACACCTGGAGCCATTTACAGCTGTGGAATCTTGACATAACTGCAAATTATGGCCGCAAGCTGTGTGTGTGTGTGTGTGTGTGTGTGTGTGTGTGTGTGTGTGTGTGTGTGTGTGTGTGTGTGTGTGTGTGTGTGTGTGTGTGTGTGTGTGTTTGAGAGAAAATGATGATAGTGATGATTCTCCTACTATCCCTTCGTGTGTGTGTGTGTGTGTGTGTGTGTGTGTGTGTGTGTGTGTGTGTGTGTAAACGGGGAAAGGGCATCACGAGGCATTTGGCACGTACAAACACACACACACACACACACAAAGCAACACCTGGAGCCATTTACAGCTGTGGAATCTTGACATAACTGCAAATTATGGCCGCAAGGTGTGTGTGTGTGTTTGTGTGTGTTTGTTTGTGTGTGTGTGTGTGTGTGTGTGTGTGTGTGTGTGTGTGTGTGTGTGTGTGTGTTTGAGAGAGAATGGTGATGATAGTGATAATTCTCCTACTATCCCTTCGTGTGTGTGTGTGTGTGTGTGTGTGTGTGTGTGTGTGTGTGTGTGTGTGCCTGCGGCCAATTAGCGTGAGCGGTCGTACAGGTAATGAAGCAGGCGACTTGAGATCACAACTGTCGTTGAGTTAATGAGGTTGATGACACCTGAGAGAGAGAGAGAGAGAGAGAGAGAGAGAGAGAGAGAGAGAGAGAGAGAGACGTTGTTGCTTTATCCTCACAGTGGACCCAACCTTTTCATTTTAGATTCTGTTTGGATATTTGTGTTTTAAATTGGTGTTGTTTTCCTCTCCTTTATCTCCTTGCTCGCCCCTCCTCCCCCTCTCCCTCCTCCTCCTCCTCCTCCTCCTCCTCCTCCTCCTCCTCTTCCTCCTCCTCTTCCTCCTCCTCGTCGTGTTTTTGCTTTTGGTTTCATCCGGTTAATCGTTTCCTTGCTTCTCTGGACGTATTTTTATATCCCTTTGTTCCTTCTTTCCATCTTCATTCCGAACTTCTTCCTCCTCCTCCTTCCATGTTTACCCTTCTTCCTCCTCTTCCTCCTCCTCCTCATTCTTATATTATCCTCCTCTACTGTTTATTTTCCTCTTTATGATGTTCTTTCCGTCTCCTTGAATTTATTGATGATTTTTGTTTCCTTTCCTTCCTTTCCCTTTTCTTCCCATGACTCCTCTTTCCTTTCTTTCCTCATTGTTTGCTTTGCCTTCCCTGACTCCCTCTCCCTTCCCTCTTCTTTGCTTCACTCTCTCTCTCTCTTTCCCTTCCCTTCCTTTCACTTCCTTCTCTGGCATCTTCCCTTTCCTCCCCTATACTTTCTCCTCCCATTCCCTTCCCTTCCCTTCCCTTCCCTTTTCCTCCTTTACTTTCTCTTCCCTTCCTTTACCACCCCTTCATTTCCCTTCCCTTCCCTTCTCTCCCTTTATATTTGCTTCTCTTTCTTTCCCTTTCTCTTCCCTTTCCATCAATTCCCTTCCCTTTTCTTCCCTTCCCTTCCCTTCCTATCTTCCCTCCCTTCCCTTCCCTTCCCCTTCCTTCTCGTCTCCTTCCCCCCCCTTCCCTTTCTTCCCTTCCCTTCCCTTCTCTTCCCTTCCCTTCCCTTCCCTTCCCTTCCCTTCCCTTCCCTCATATTTGCTTTCCTCCATCATTCATAAACTTTCTCCTCCCTTCCTCTTTCCCTCCCTAAATTGATTCTCTCTCTCTCTCTCTCTCTCTCTCTCTCTCTCTCTCTCTCTCTCTCTCTCTCAACCTTTCCATCATGTCAACCGCATTTCATCATTCCTACCTCCTCCTCCTCCTCCATCACCCTTCCTTTTCCCCTTCCTCCCCTCGTTTCCCTTCCCTCTCCCTTCTTCCCCTCCCTCTCCCCTTTTTACCCATCCCATTGTTCCACTTCCATTCTTGTACCCCCTCACATTCCCTTTCCCTTCCTTTTCCCTTCCCTCTTCCCCTCCCGTATTCATTTCTCCCCTCCCCTCCTCTCCTACTACCTCCCATTCCTCTCTCTCTTTTCCCCTTTCTCTCCCCTTTCATCATCTACTCCTTTGCTTTCCCTTTCCTCTCCCCAATATCTCCCCTCGTACCTCCCCTCTTTCCTTCTTTCCTCCCCTTTTCCCATTTCTTATATTCTACCCCTTCCTTTCCCCTTTCTATTCCCTTCTCTCTCGTCCTCCCTTTCTCTTTCCTCTCTCCCTCTTCTCCCTCTCTCCACTCTTTATCCTTCTTCTCCCCTCTTTCCCCTTTCCTCTCTCTCTCTCTCTCTTCCCCTTCCTCTCCCCTTTCATCCCTTAACCACTCCACTCTCTATTCTTCTACTCCTCTCCTTTCCCTTCCCTTCCCTTTCCTCTCCCCAATATCTCCCCTCGTACCTCCCCTCTTTCCTTCTTTCCTCCCCTTTTCCCATTTCTTATATTCTACCCCTTCCCTTCCCCTTTCTATTCCATTCCCTCTCGTCCTCCCTTTCTCTTTCCTCTCCCCCTCTTCCCCCTCTCTTCTTTCCTCCCCTTTTCCCGTTTCTTATATTCTACCCCTTCCCTTCCCCTTTCTATTCCCTGCCTTCTCGTCCTCCCTTTCTCTTCCCTCTCCCCCTCTTCCTCCTCTCCACTCTTTATCCTCCCTCTTCCCTCCTTCCCCTCACAAAAGGTTATGTGTCGGCGGTTACCATGAACTCGCCAGTATTACTTTCCCCTCGCAGCCCAAGTCTTTCATGGCCATAATCCCTTCCTCCCCTTCCTCCTCCTCCTCCTCCCGAACCCCCTCCCCTCTTCCCCTCCTCCTCCTCCTCTTCCTCTTCTTGTCTCTCCCACCACACATACACATACATAGGTTCAAAGAGCTTTCTTCTACTCTCCCTACCTCCCTTTCCCTCCTCTTCCCTTCAATTCACTTCACTTTCCTTTTCTTTTTCCTTTCCTTTCCCTCCCCTTCACATGGTTTACCTCCCATTTCCTTCCCTTCCCTTCCTTTCCCTTCCCTCATTTTCCCTTTCCTTCCCTTCTCTTCAATTCCTCCCCCCCCCTTCCCTTCTCTTATATTCCTTTCCTTTTCCTTCCCTTCCCTTCCCCTCCCTTCCCTTCCCTTCCCTTTCTTTCCCTTCCCTTTACTTCCTTTCCCTTCCCTTCCATTCCCTTCTCTTCCCATCCCTTTTCCTTTTCTTCCCTGCCCTTTCCCCTCCCTTTCCTTTCCTTTCCTTTATTTCCCTTCCCTTCCTTCCATTTCCTTCCCTTCCATTCCTTTCCTTCCTTTTTCTTTCTTTTCCTTTACCTCCCCCTCCTCTCCCTTTCCTTCCCTTCGCTTTCCTTCCCTTCCCTTCATTTCCCTTTTCCTTGACTTCACTCCCCTTCCCTCCTTTTCCTTCCCTTCCCTTTCATCTCCCATCCTTTCCCTTTCCTTCCCTTCCCTTCCCTTCCCTTCCCTTCTCTTCCGTTCCCTTCCTTTCCCTTCCCTTCCTTTCCCTTCCCTCCCCTACCTTCCCTTGCCTTCCCTCGCGGTGATTGAGGTAATGTTGGTTGAGGTGGAGAGGAAGGAAGGGAAAGAAGGGGAGAAGGGATAAGTTATGAGAAAGAGTTTGTTTATAAAAGAACGTGATGTTGATGGTGGTGATATTGCGTGGTGGTGGTGGTGGTGGTGGTTACAGGTGGAGATTGTGGTGGTGGAGTTGTTAGGTGGCGGCGGTGGTGAGGATGGTGATAGAGGAGATACACATCTTGATGGCGATATTGGTTGTAGTGATAGTGGTGTGATGATGATGGTGATAATGGTGGTGATGGTGATGAAGGATACATAGTAGTGGTGATGGTGTAGTGGTAGTGATATTGAGTAAATTGCGATAAGAATGGCGATGATGAGCTTGTATAGACAGCGATGATGGTGAATATATAATCTGATAATGATACTGATGTTGGTGATAGTGGTGGTAACAATAGTGAAGATGTGATGATGGTGGTGATACAGATGATGAAAGTGATGGTGGAGGAAGCATACGTATAGTTATGGCGATAATAATGGTGAAAATGATAACGATAGTGATGGTGATTGTGATGACGATAGTTCTGGCGACAGTGATGACGATAGTGAAGGTGATAGTGATGGTAATAGTGTTAGCGATAGTTTGGGCGATATTGATAGTGATGGTAACGGCGGTAGTGGCGGCGGTGGGGTCCATAACGCGGCTTAACGGACTCCCTCGCCCCGCCTCGCCGCCGCTTCTGGCCGTGCGTGCGCCGGGCCGCTCACCTGCGCGATTTACGTCTAGTCCTGCAACGCTGCGCACCTCACCTATTTTCTCTCTCTCTCTCTCTCTCTCTCTCTCTCTCTCTCTCTCTCTCTCTCTCTCTCTCTCACCAGCGCATATACCCGCTCTCTGTGTATTCGTCTGTTTGTCTCTGTCTGTATCTATCAATTTATCTCTGTCAGTCTCTTCTCTGGCTTTGTTAATTGTTATCTCTCCTCCTCCTCCTCCTCCTCCTCCTCCTCCTAGTCGTCCTCCTCTTCCTTCGCTATATATCTAACAGTTTGCTCATCTTTCTCTTTATAGTTTACTCTCTTTCTCTTATTCCTTTACTTCTTACTCTTTTAATCTGTATATGTACCTGTTTTCTAATATTCCTATCCTTCCTTTACGCAATTAGGCTTTTTTTTTTACTTACCCTCCTATTTTTTACCTTTCATTTACCTTCAATCTGTGTCCTTTGCTGCCTTTTTGTTCTTTCCCCTACATCTCTTCTCACTGTAATATCTCTCTTCTCCCTCCTACATCTTTCTTTTCCTCATAATCACATGGTTAACGTAATTTCTCTCTTCCCACCTTATCAGCTTATTTTAACGTTTCTCCTACATTCAATCCTTTCCCCGTACCTGCTTTCTCCTCTTCTTCCTCTTACACATCATTTATCAGGTTATACATTCAATCCTTTCCCCGTACCTGCTTTCTCCTCTTCTTCCTCTTATAGCCCTCTTATCTCTCCTACATCTATTTTCCTCCTCCTCATCACATGGTTAAGCCTCTTCTCTCTTCCCTCCCACACACACCATCATTTATCAGGTTATTTGAACGTTTTTCCTACATTCAATCCTTTCCCCGTACCTGCTTTCTCCTCTTCTTCCTCTTACAGCCCTCTTGTCTCTCTTACATCTCCCTTCTCTTTCTCCTCATCACATAGTTAAGGTTTTTCTCCTCACCCTCACCCACCATCACTTCATCAAGACCCTTCCACGCGCCTCCACGCAGCACATAACTTAGGCAAAGGGCGCGTGTTAATCCTCCGCGGCCCCCTTAGCATTTAATTCAGTAATAACCTCCGGGGCAAGAAATATTCGCGGATAAATAGCCAGATAAAAGCAGTAGCGAAGCAGAAAAATGTTGGTAAATAAGACGGAATAAGCCGCGCGCATAAAATTATCATATTTACACCCAAATCTGACACCAAAAAAATCTAATTATACTTTGGCTTCCTCCTCTTCTTCATCTTCTACCTCCTTCCCCTCGTTCTCTCCCTCCTCCTCCTCCTCCTCCTCCTCCTCCTCCTACTCTGCAGTATTTTCCTTCTTCTTCAAAACACATGACTTCAAAATGCGGTACGCCACAAAAATTCCAAAAATTCGCAGAACGTTGAAGTGAGTTAATCTGTGTGTATTAGAGAGAGAGAGAGAGAGAGAGAGAGAGAGAGAGAGAGAGAGAGAGAGAGAGAGAGAGAGAGAAGGGGGGCGGGGGGTATATTTCCGGAATTGCGCAAGGAACATCTAGGGACGCAAAAAAAAATAGTATTGAATAGAAATCAGGAACGTGCGAGGGAATTTCTTTATTTTTTTCTATTTCTGCTTTTTAACTCTCTCTCTCTCTCTCTCTCTCTCTCTCTACATACTCCATCTCTTATTCCTCTCTCTACTCACTTAGTCTCTCTCCCATTCCTCCCTCTCTCTCCCACTCCTCTTTCTCTCTGTCTCTCTCCCTCCCCCGTGTGTCAATTCAAGGACCGCTAATTTCCCCGAGTCGCCGCTTCAATATCGCGCTCATTCCCCGGCGGACCAATGTTGGATTTCCCCGCGGGCCTCTTCCTGCCTCCGCCCCTCCGCTCCCCGCTCCCCCACCCCTCCTCCCCCGCCTGCCGTCACGTCCCAGCCAGGTGAAGGGAGGCAGGTGGAAAGGGAATGGCAGGGAGAGGGAGGTTAGGAATGTTGAAGTGATGGTTGTGGTTTGTGGTGTTGGTCGTGATTGTGGTGGTGGTGGTAATGGTTTGGGTTTTGGTGAAAGGGCTTAGGGTAGTGCAAAGGGTGGTGGTGGTGGTGACTGTGGTGATAGTGATGGTGATTGTGGTGGTGATGCTGATTGTAGTAGTGATTGTGGTTTGTTGTTATTGTTGTTGTTGTTGTTGTTGTTCCTATTCTTGTTCTTCTGTGTTTTTCTCTTCCTCTTCCTTATTTTCTCCTCTCCCTTTTTTGTTCACCTTGCTTTATCCTTTTTAGTTTTCCTCTTCCTCTTCATCCTCTTCCTTTCCCTCTTCCTATTCGACCTCCTCTTCCGCTGTTCTTCTTTTTGCCCTACTTTCCATCCTCCCCTCCTCCTCCTCCTCCACCTGCTCGTTGTCATTTTCATTCCTCCCGTCGTCTCTACACTTCTGGTTCTCATTTCGTCTTTTTCTTCCCCTCTTGCTGCTCTTTTTCCCGCCTCGTCTGTTGCTGTGTGCGTGTCATGACTCTGTGTGTGTGTGCGTGTGCGTGTGAGTATTCAACTTGCGTGTGTGTGTGCAATGTCGTTTATTTAGGGATGGCATGTCTTTCTTTGCCCTTTTTTTCTCTCCCTCCCTCTCCCTCTCTCTCCCTCTCTTTACCCTTTTTTTGCGAGGTGAACTGCCAATCAAGTGTGCGGACGAACGGACGGACGAACGCACAAACGAGCGGCTGGACAGGACAGGAGGAGCGGCGGGCGGGCAAACTTACGGAAACGAGGGAAGGAAAAGGGACGAGAGAGTGTGAAATGGGAATGAATGAGGAAGCGCGCGTTGGACTTGTGTAGGTACTGTTAAGGGAAGGATAGATAGGTAGATAGATAGATAGAAAGATAGGAAAAGGGACGAGAGAGTGTGAAATGGGAATATATGAGGAAGCGCGTGTTGGACTTGTGTAGGTACTGTTAAGGGAAGGATAGATAGGTAGATAGATAGATAGAAAGATAGGAAAAGGGACGAGAGAGTGTGAAATGGGAATGAATGAGGAAGCGCGCGTTGGACTTTTGTAGGTACTGTTAAGGGAAGGATAGATAGGTAGATAGATAGATAGAAAGATAGAAAAAGGGACGAGAGAGTGTGAAATGGGAATAAATGAAGAAGCGTTGGACTTTGAGGAAGCGTTGGACTTGTGTAGGTACTGTTAAGGGAAGGATAGATAGGTAGATAGATAGATAGAAAGATAGGAAAAGGGACGAGAGTGTGAAATGGGAATATATGAGGAAGCGCGTTGGACTTTTGTAGGTACTGTTAAGGGAAGGATAGATAGGTAGATAGATAGATAGAAAGATAGGAAAAGGGACGAGAGAGTGTGAAATGGGAATATATGAGGAAGCGCGCGTTGGACTTGTGTAGGTACTGTTAAGGGAAGGATAGATAGGTAGATAGATTGATAGAAAGATAGATAGATAAATATGTTGTTACTGTAACTAGATAGATAAAGATATATATATTTTGGAACACTAGCGAAAAGAAGAAAAGAGGAGGAGGAGCAAGAGGAAAAAACACAAAAAAGAGCAAGAAAAGGAGAAAAGTGGAGAAGGAGCAAGACGAAAACACGAAAAAATAACAAGAAAAGGAGAAAAGAGGAGGAGTAAGAGGAAAAACAAAAAAATAACAAGAAAAAGAGGAAAAGAGGCGGAGGAGCAAATGGAAGAAACACAAGAAAAGGAGAAAAGAGGAGCAAGAGGAAGAGGAATAAGCACAAAAAAAAACAAGAAAAGGAGAAAAGAGGAGCAAGAGGAAGAAGACTAAGCACAAAAAAACAAGAAAAGGAGAAAAAGAGAAAAGAGGAGCAAGAGGAAGAGGAATAAGCACAAAAAAACAGGAAAAGGGGAAAAGAGGAGGAGGAGCAAGAGGAACAAAAACAAAAAAACAAGAAAAGAAGAAAAGAGGAGCAAGAGGAAGAGGAATAAGCACAAAAAAAGAACAGAAAAGGAGGAAAAAGGAGGAGGAAATAAAACGAAAAACACACAAAAAAATCAGGAACAAGCATAAGATAAGTTGACAGATATTGATGGACAGATGGAAAGAGTTCATATGCTAGTGATAGATAGAGCGAGAATAACATATGACAGGCTGTACCTCGAAATCTCTTAATAAATGATAAAGCGAAGAGAAGAGAAGTACTACTCGTAAAGTAGTAGTGGTAGTTTAGTACTAGTAGTAACGTAGTAGTGGTAGTTTAGTACTAGTAGAAAAGTAGTAGTGGTAGTTTAGTACTAGTAGTAAAGTAGTAGTGGTAGTTTAGTACTATCAGTAAAGTACTAGTGGTAGTTTAGTACTAGCAGTAAAGTAGTAGTGGTAGTTTAGTACTATCAGTAAAGTACTAGTGGTAGTTTAGTACTAGCAGTAAAGTAGTAGTGGTAGTTTAGTACTAGTAGTAAACTAGTAGAGGTAGTTTAATACTAGTAGTAAAGTAGTAGAGGTAGTTTAGTACTAGTAGGAAAGTAGTAGTGAAAGTTTAGTACTAGTAGTAAAGTATTAGTGGTAGTTTAGTACTAGTAGTAAAGTAGTAGTGGTAGTTTAGTACTAGTAGTAAAGTAGTAGTGGTAGTTTAGTACTAGTAGTAAAGTAGTAGTGGTACTTTAGTACTAGTAGTAAAGTAGTAGTGGTAGTTTAGTACTAGTAGTAAAGTAGTAGTGGTAGTTTAGTACTTGTAGTAAAGTATTAGTATTAGTTTAGTACTAGCAGTAAAGTAGTAGTGGTAGTTTAGTACTAGCAGTAAAGTAATAGTGGTAGTTCAGTACTAGTAGTAAAGTAGTAGAGGTAGTTTAGTACTAGTAGTAAAGTAGTAGTAGTGGTGGTGGTGGATAGGGGAAGGATTGGTAATGGGACTGGTGGATAGGGGAAGGATTGGTAATGGGACTGGTGGATAGAGGAAGGATTGGTAATGGGACTGGTGGATAGGGGAAGGGTTGGTAATGGGACTGGTGGATAGGGGAAGGATTGGTAATGGGACTGGTGGATAGGGGAAGGATTGGTAATGGGACTGGTGGATAGGGGAAGGATTGGTAATGGGACTGGTGGATAGGGGAAGGGTTGGTAATGGGACAGGTGGATAGGGGAAGGATTGGTAATGGGACAGGTGGATAGGGGAAGGATTGGTAATGGGACTGGTGGATAGGGGAAGGATTGGTAATGGGACAGGTGGATAGGGGAAGGGTTGGTAATGGGACTGGTGGATAGGGGAAGGATTGGTAATGGGACAGGTGGATAGGGGAAGGATTGGTAATGGGACTGGTGGATAGGGGAAGGGTTGGTAATGGGACAGGTGCATAGGGAAAGGATTGGTAATGATACAGGTGGATAGGGGAAGGGTTGGTAATGGGACTGGTGGATAGGGGAAGGATTGGTAATGGGACTGGTGGATAGGGGAAGGTTTGGTTATGGGACTGGTGGATAGGGGAAGGGTTGGTAATGGGACTGGTGGATAGGGGAAGGGTTGGTAATGGGACTGGTGGATAGGGGAAGGACTGGTAATGGGACTGGTGGATAGTGGAAGGGTTGGTAATCGGACTGGTGGATAGGGGAAGGGTTGGTAATGGGACTGGTGGATAGGGGAAGGATTGGTAATGGGACTGGTGGATAGGGAAAGGGTTGGTAATGGGACTAGTGGATAGGGGAAGGGTTGGTAATGGGACTGGTGGATAGCGGAAGGATTGGTAATGGGACTGGTGGATAGGGGAAGGGTTGGTATTGGGACTGGTGGATGGGGGAAGGGTTGGTAATGGGACTGGTGGATAGGGGAAGGATTGGTAATGGGACTGGTGGATAGGGGAAGGATTGGTAATGGGACTGGTGGATAGGGAAGGTTGGTAAAGGACTGGTGGATAGGGGAAGGTTTTGTAATGGGACTGGTGGATAGGGGAAGGATTGGTAATGGGACTGGTGGATAGGGGAAGGGTTGGTAATGGGACTGGTAGATAGGGGAAGGGTTGGTAATGGGACTGGTGGATAGGGGAATGATTGGTAATGGGACTGGTGGATAGGGGAAGGATTGGTAATGGGACAGGTGGATAGGGGAAGGGTTGGTAATGGGACTGGTGGATAGCGCAAGGATTGGTAATGGGACTGGTGGATAGGGGAAGGTATGGTAATGGGACAGGTGGATAGGGCAAGGGTTGGTAATGGGACTGGTGGATAGGGGAAGGATTGGTAATGGAACTGGTGGATACGGAAAGGATTGGTAATGGGACTGGTGGATACGGGAAGGATTGGTAATGGGACTGGTGGATACGGGAAGGATTGGTAATGGGACTGGTGGATAGGGGAAGGGTTGGTAATGGGACTGGTGGAAAGGGGAAGGATTGCTAATGGGACTGGTGGATAGGGGAAGGGTTGGTAATGGGACTGGTGGATAGGGGAAGGGTTGGTAATGGGACTGGTGGATAGGGGAAGGAATGGTAATTGGAATGGTGGATATGGGATGGATTGGTAATGGGACTGGTGGATAGGGTAAGGGTTGGTAATGGGACTGGTGGATAGGGGAAGGATTGGTAATGGGACTGGTGGATAGGGGAAGGTTTGGTAATGGGACTGGTGGATAGGGGAAGGATTGGTAATGGGACTGGTGGATAGGGGAGGGGTTGGTAATTGGACTGGGGGATAGGGAAGGATTGGTAATGGGACTGGTGGATAGGGAAGGATTGGTAATGGGACTGGTGGATAGGGAAGGGTTGGTAATGGGACAGGTGGATAGGGAAGGATTGGTAATGGGACTGGTGGATAGGTTAAGGCTTGGTAATGGGACTGGTGGATATGGGAAGGGTTGGTAATGGGACAGGTGGATAGGGGAAGGATTGGTAATGGGACTGGTGTATAGGGGAAGGATTGGTAATGGGACTGGTGGATAGGGGAAGGGTTGGTAATGGGACTGGTGGATAGGGGAAGGATTGGTAATGGGACTGGTGGATAGGGAAAGGATTGGTAATGGGACTGGTGGATAGGGGAAGGATTCGTAATGGGACTGGTGGATAGGGGAAGGATTGGTAATGGGACTAGTGGATAGGGGAAGGATTGGTAATGGGACTGGTGGATAGGGGAGGAGTTGGTAATGGGACTGGTGGATAGGGAAGGATTGGTAATGGGACTGGTGGATAGGGAAGGATTGGTAATGGGACTGGTGGATAGGGGAAGGTTGGTAATGGGACTGGTGGATAGGGAAGGATTGGTAATGGGACTGGTGGATAGGGGAAGGGTTGGTCATGGGACTGGTGGATAGGGAAGGTTGGTTATGGGACTGGTGGTTAGGGGATGGATTGGTAATGGGACTGGTGGATAGGGGAAAGGTTGGTAATGGGACTGGTGGATAGGGAAGGGTTGGTAATGGGACTGGTGGATAGGGAAGGATTGGTAATGGGACTGGTGGATAGGGGATTGGTAATGGGACTGGTGGATAGGGAAGGGTTGGTAATGGGACTGGTGGATAGGGAAGGTTTGGTAATGGGACTGGTGGATAGGGGAAGGATTGGTAATGGGACTGGTGGATAGGGAAGGGTTGGTAATGGGACTGGTGGATAGGGAAGGATTGGTAATGGGACTGGTGGATAGGGAAGGATTGGTAATGGGACTGGTGGATAGGGAAGGGTTGGTAATGGGACTGGTGGATAGGGGAAGGATTGGTAATGGACTGGTGGATAGGGAAGGATTGGTAATGGGACTGGTGGATAGGGAAGGATTGGTAATGGGACTGGTGGATAGGGAAGGATTGGTAATGGGACTGGTGGATAGGGGAAGGATTGGTAATGGGACTGGTGGATAGGGAAGGATTGGTAATGGGACTGGTGGATAGGGAAGGATTGGTAATGGGACTGGTGGATAGGGGAAGGATTGGTAATGGGACTGGTGGATAGGGAAGGGTTGGTAATGGGACTGGTGGATAGGGAAGGATTGGTAATGGGACTGGTGGATAGGGGAAGGTTGGTAATGGGACTGGTGGATAGGGAAGGGTTGGTAATGGGACTGGTGGATAGGGAAGGATTGGTAATGGGACTGGTGGATAGGGGAAGGATTGGTAATGGGACTGGTGGATAGGGAAGGGTTGGTAATGGGACTGGTGGATAGGGAAGGATTGGTAATGGGACTGGTGGATAGGGAAGGGTTGGTAATGGGACTGGTGGATAGGGGAAGGATTGGTAATGGGACTGGTGGATAGGGAAGGATTGGTAATGGGACTGGTGGATAGGGGAAGGCTGGTAATGGGACTGGTGGATAGGGGAAGGATTGGTAATGGGACTGGTGGATAGGGAAGGATTGGTAATGGGACTGGTGGATAGGGAAGGATTGGTAATGGGACAGGTGGATAGGGAAGGATTGGTAATGGGACTGGTGGATAGGGAAGGATTGGTAATGGGACTGGTGGATAGGGAAGGATTGGTAATGGGACTGGTGGATAGGGAAGGTTGGTAATGGGACTGGTGGATAGGGGAAGGATTGGTAATGGGACAGGTGGATAGGGAAGGTTGGTAATGGGACTGGTGGATAGGGAAGGATTGGTAATGGGACTGGTGGATAGGGGAAGGATTGGTAATGGACTGGTGGATAGGGAAGGGTTGGTAATGGGACAGGTGGATAGGGAAGGTTGGTAATGGGACTGGTGGATAGGGAAGGATTGGTAATGGGACTGGTGGATAGGGAAGGGTTGGTAATGGGACTGGTGGATAGGGAAGGATTGGTAATGGGACTGGTGGATAGGGAAGGGTTGGTAATGGACTGGTGGATAGGGGAAGGATTGGTAATGGGACTGGTGGATAGGGAAGGATTGGTAATGGACTGGTGGATAGGGGAAGGTTGGTAATGGGACTGGTGGATAGGGAAGGGTTGGTAATGGGACTGGTGGATAGGGAAGGATTGGTAATGGGACTGGTGGATAGGGAAGGTTGGTAATGGGACTGGTGGATAGGGGAAGGATTGGTAATGGGACTGGTGGATAGGGAAGGATTGGTAATGGGACTGGTGGATAGGGAAGGATTGGTAATGGGACTGGTGGATAGGGGAAGGCTGTAATGGGACTGGTGGATAGGGAAGGATTGGTAATGGGACTGGTGGATAGGGAAGGATTGGTAATGGGACTGGTGGATAGGGGATTGGTAATGGGACTGGTGGATAGGGGAAGGATTGGTAATGGGACTGGTGGATAGGGAAGGATTGGTAATGGGACTGGTGGATAGGGAAGGATTGGTAATGGGACTGGTGGATAGGGAAGGATTGGTAATGGGACTGGTGGATAGGGAAGGATTGGTAATGGGACTGGTGGATAGGAAGGATTGGTAATGGGACTGGTGGATAGGGAAGGATTGGTAATGGGACTGGATAGGGGAAGGATTGGTAATGGGACTGGTGGATAGGGAAGGATTGGTAATGGGACTGGTGGATAGGGAAGGATTGGTAATGGGACTGGTGGATAGGGAAGGATTGGTAATGGGACTGGTGGATAGGGGAAGGTTGGTAATGGGACTGGTGGATAGGGAAGGATTGGTAATGGGACTGGTGGATAGGGAAGGATTGGTAATGGGACTGGTGGATAGGGGAAGGATTGGTAATGGGACTGGTGGATAGGGAAGGATTGGTAATGGGACTGGTGGATAGGGAAGGGTTGGTAATGGGACAGGTGGATAGGGAAGGATTGGTAATGGGACTGGTGGATAGGGAAGGGTTGGTAATGGGACTGGTGGATAGGGAAGGATTGGTAATGGGACTGGTGGATAGGGAAGGATTGGTAATGGGACTGGTGGATAGGGAAGGGTTGGTAATGGGACTGGTGGATAGGGGAAGGATTGGTAATGGGACTGGTGGATAGGGAAGGATTGGTAATGGGACTGGTGGATAGGGAAGGATTGGTAATGGGACTGGTGGATAGGAAGGATTGGTAATGGGACTGGTGGATAGGGAAGGATTGGTAATGGGACTGGTGGATAGGGAAGGATTGGTAATGGGACTGGTGGATAGGGGAAGGATTGGTAATGGGACTGGTGGATAGGGGAAGGTTGGTAATGGGACTGGTGGATAGGGAAGGATTGGTAATGGGACTGGTGGATAGGGAAGGATTGGTAATGGGACTGGTGGATAGGGAAGGATTGGTAATGGGACTGGTGGATAGGGAAGGGTTGGTAATGGGACTGGTGGATAGGGAAGGATTGGTAATGGGACTGGTGGATAGGGAAGGATTGGTAATGGGACTGGTGGATAGGGAAGGGTTGGTAATGGGACTGGTGGATAGGGGAAGGATTGGTAATGGGACTGGTGGATAGGGAAGGGTTGGTAATGGGACTGGTGGATAGGGAAGGATTGGTAATGGGACTGGTGGATAGGGGAAGGTTGGTAATGGGACTGGTGGATAGGGAAGATTGGTAATGGGACCGGTGGATAGGGAAGGTTGGTAATGGGACTGGTGGATAGGGAAGGATTGGTAATGGGACTGGTGGATAGGGAAGGATTGGTAATGGACTGGTGGATAGGGGAAGGGTTGGTAATGGGACTGGTGGATAGGGAAGGATTGGTAATGGGACTGGTGGATAGGGAAGGATTGGTAATGGGACTGGTGGATAGGGAAGGATTGGTAATGGGACTGGTGGATAGGGGAAGGATTGGTAATGGGACTGGTGGATAGGGAAGGATTGGTAATGGACTGGTGGATAGGGAAGGATTGGTAATGGGACTGGTGGATAGGGAAGGATTGGTAATGGGACTGGTGGATAGGGGAAGGATTGGTACGGGACTGGTGGATAGGGAAGGATTGGTAATGGGACTGGTGGATAGGGAAGGATTGGTAATGGGACTGGTGGATAGGAAGGATTGGTAATGGGACTGGTGGATAGGGAAGGATTGGTAATGGGACTGGTGGATAGGGAAGGATTGGTAATGGGACTGGTGGATAGGGAAGGTTGGTAATGGGACTGGTGGATAGGGAAGGATTGGTAATGGGACTGGTGGATAGGGAAGGATTGGTAATGGACTGGTGGATAGGGAAGGATTGGTAATGGGACTGGTGGATAGGGAAGGATTGGTAATGGGACTGGTGGATAGGGAAGGATTGGTAATGGGACTGGTGGATAGGGAAGGATTGGTAATGGACTGGTGGATAGGGAAGGATTGGTAATGGGACTGGTGGATAGGGAAGGGTTGGTAATGGGACTGGTGGATAGGGAAGGATTGGTAATGGACTGGTGGATAGGGAAGGATTGGTAATGGGACTGGTGGATAGGGAAGGATTGGTAATGGGACTGGTGGATAGGGAAGGATTGGTAATGGGACTGGTGGATAGGGGAAGGATTGGTAATGGGACTGGTGGATAGGGAAGGGTTGGTAATGGGACTGGTGGATAGGGAAGGATTGGTAATGGGACTGGTGGATAGGGAAGGGTTGGTAATGGGACTGGTGGATAGGGAAGGATTGGTACGGGACTGGTGGATAGGGGAAGGATTGGTAATGGGACTGGTGGATAGGGAAGGTTGGTAATGGGACTGGTGGATAGGGAAGGATTGGTAATGGGACTGGTGGATAGGGGAAGGTTGGTAATGGGACTGGTGGATAGGGAAGGATTGGTAATGGGACTGGTGGATAGGGAAGGATTGGTAATGGGACTGGTGGATAGGGAAGGGCTGGTAATGGGACTGGTGGATAGGGAAGGGTTGGTAATGGGACTGGTGGATAGGGGATTGGTAATGGGACTGGTGGATAGGGAAGGATTGGTAATGGGACTGGTGGATAGGGAAGGGTTGGTAATGGGACTGGTGGATAGGGAAGGATTGGTAATGGGACTGGTGGATAGGGAAGGATTGGTAATGGGACTGGTGGATAGGGAAGGATTGGTAATGGGACTGGTGGATAGGGAAGGTTGGTAATGGGACTGGTGGATAGGGAAGGATTGGTAATGGGACTGGTGGATAGGGAAGGATTGGTAATGGACTGGTGGATAGGGAAGGGTTGGTAATGGGACTGGTGGATAGGGGAAGGATTGGTAATGGACTGGTGGATAGGGAAGGATTGGTAATGGGACTGGTGGATAGGGAAGGGTTGGTAATGGACAGGTGGATAGGGGAAGGATTGGTAATGGGACTGGTGGATAGGGGAAGGATTGGTAATGGTACTGGTGGATAGGGGAAGGATTGGTAATGGGACTGGTGGATAGGGGAAGGCTGGTAATGGGACTGGTGGATAGGGAAGGATTGGTAATGGGACTGGTGGATAGGGAAGGATTGGTAATGGGACTGGTGGATAGGGAAGGATTGGTAATGGGACTGGTGGATAGGGGAAGGATTGGTAATGGGACTGGTGGATAGGGGAAGGATTGGTAATGGGACTGGTGGATAGGGGAAGGATTGGTAATGGAACAGGTGGATAGGGGAAGGATTGGTAATGGGACTAGTGGATAGGAAGGATTGGTAATGGGACAGGTGGATAGGGAAGGATTGGTAATGGGACTGGTGGATAGGGAAGGATTGGTAATGGGACAGGTGGATAGGGAAGGATTGGTAATGGGACTGGTGGATAGGGAAGGGTTGGTAATGGGACTGGTGGATAGGGAAGGATTGGTAATGGGACTGGTGGATAGGGGAAGGTTGGTAATGGGACTGGTGGATAGGGAAGGATTGGTAATGGGACTGGTGGATAGGGAAGGTTGGTAATGGGACTGGTGGATAGGGGAAGGATTGGTAATGGGACTGGTGGATAGGGAAGGGTTGGTAATGGGACTGGTGGATAGGGAAGGATTGGTAATGGACGGGTGGATAGGGAAGGGTTGGTAATAGGACTGGTGGATAGGGGAAGGATTGGTAATGGGACTGGTGGATAGGTGAACGATTGGTAATGGGACAGGTGGATAGGGGAAGGATTGGTAATGGGACTGGTGGATAGGGAAGGATTGGTAATGGGACTGGTGGATAGGGAAGGATTGGTAATGGGACTGGTGGATAGGGAAGGGTTGGTAATGGGACTGGTGGATAGGGAAGGATTGGTAATGGGACTGGTGGATAGGGAAGATTGGTAATGGGACTGGTGGATAGGGAAGGATTGGTAATGGGACTGGTGGATAGGAAGGATTGGTAATGGACTGGTGGATAGGGAAGGTTGGTAATGGGACTGGTGGATAGGGAAGGATTGGTAATGGGACTGGTGGATAGGGAAGGATTGGTAATGGACTGGTGGATAGGGAAGGGTTGGTAATGGGACTGGTGGATAGGGGAAGGATTGGTAATGGGACTGGTGGAGAGGGGAAGGATTGGTAATGGACTGGTGGATAGGGAAGGATTGGTAATGGACTGGTGGATAGGGGATTGGTAATGGGACTGGTGGATAGGGAAGGATTGGTAATGGGACTGGTGGATAGGGAAGGATTGGTAATGGGACTGGTGGATAGGGAAGGATTGGTAATGGACTGGTGGATAGGGAAGGATTGGTAATGGACTGGTGGATAGGGAAGGATTGGTACGGGACTGGTGGATAGGGAAGGCTGGTAATGGACTGGTGGATAGGGAAGGATTGGTAATGGGACTGGTGGATAGGGAAGTTGGTAATGGGACTGGTGGATAGGGAAGGATTGGTAATGGACTGGTGGATAGGGGAAGGATTGGTACGGGACTGGTGGATAGGGGAAGGATTGGTAATGGGACTGGTGGATAGGGAAGGATTGGTAATGGGACTGGTGGATAGGGAAGGATTGGTAATGGGACTGGTGGATAGGGGAAGGATTGGTAATGGGACTGGTGGATAGGGAAGGTTGGTAATGGGACTGGTGGATAGGGAAGGATTGGTAATGGGACTGGTGGATAGGGAAGGATTGGTAATGGGACTGGTGGATAGGGAAGGATTGGTAATGGACTGGTGGATAGGGAAGGGTAATGGGACTGGTGGATAGGGAAGGATTGGTAATGGGACTGGTGGATAGGAAGGTTGGTAATGGGACTGGTGGATAGGGGAAGGATTGGTAATGGGACTGGTGGATAGGGAAGGGTTGGTAATGGACTGGTGGATAGGGAAGGATTGGTAATGGGACTGGTGGATAGGGAAGGCTTGGTAATGGGACTGGTGGATAGGGGAAGATTGGTAATGGACTGGTGGATAGGAAGGATTGGTAATGGGACTGGTGGATAGGGAAGGGTTGGTAATGGGACCGGTGGATAGGGAAGGATTGGTAATGGGACTGGTGGATAGGAAGGGGTTGGTAATGGGACTGGTGGATAGGGAAGGATTGGTACGGGACTGGTGGATAGGGAAGGCTGGTAATGGACTGGTGGATAGGGAAGGTTGGTAATGGGACAGGTGGATAGGGAAGGATTGTAATGGGACTGGTGGATAGGGAAGGATTGGTAATGGACTGGTGGATAGGGAAGGATTGGTAATGGGACTGGTGGATAGGGAAGATTGGTAATGGACTGGTGGATAGGGAAGGGTTGGTAATGGGACTGGTGGATAGGGAAGGTTGGTAATGGACTGGTGGATAGGGAAGGATTGGTAATGGGACTGGTGGATAGGGAAGGCTGGTAATGGACTGGTGGATAGGAAGGATTGGTAATGGGACTGGTGGATAGGGAAGGTTGGTAATGGGACTGGTGGATAGGGGAAGGTTGGTAATGGGACTGGTGGATAGGGGAAGGATTGGTAATGGACTGGTGGATAGGGAAGGATTGGTAATGGACCGGTGGATAGGGAAGGGTTGGTAATGTACGGACTGGTGGATAGGGGAAGGATTGGTAATGGGACTGGTGGATAGGGAAGGATTGGTAATGGGACTGGTGGATAGGGAAGGGTTGGTAATGGGACTGGTGGATAGGGGAAGGATTGGTAATGGACTGGTGGATAGGAAGGATTGGTAATGGGACTGGTGGATAGGGAAGGATTGGTAATGGGACCGGTGGATAGGGGAAGGATTGGTAATGGGACTGGTGGATAGGGGAAGGGTTGGTAATGGAACTGGTGGATAGGGGAAAGATTGGTAATGGGACAGGTGGATAGGGAAGGATTGGTAATGGGACTGGTGGATAGGAAGGATTGGTAATGGGACAGGTGGATAGGGAAGGATTGGTAATGGGACTGGTGGATAGGGGAAGGATTGGTAATGGACTGGTGGATAGGGAAGATTGGTAATGGGACTGGTGGATAGGGAAGGATGGTAATGGGACTGGTGGATAGGAAGGATTGGTAATGGGACTGGTGGATAGGGAAGGATTGGTAATGGACCATGGATAGGGAAGGGTTGGTAATGGACTGGTGGATAGGGAAGGATTGGTAATGGACTGGTGGATAGGGAAGGATTGGTAATGGGACTGGTGGATAGGAAGGTTGGTAATGGGACTGGATAGGGAAGGATTGGTAATGGGACTGGTGGATAGGAAGGCTGGTAATGGGACTGGTGGATAGGGAAGGATTGGTAATGGACTGGTGGATAGGGGAAGGATTGGTAATGGGACTGGTGGATAGGGAAGGGCTGGTAATGGGACTGGTGGATAGGGAAGGGTTGGTAATGGACTGGTGGATAGGGAAGGATTGGTAATGGGACTGGTGGATAGGGAAGGACTGGTAATGGGACTGGTGGATAGGGGAAGGTTGGTAATGGGACTGGTGGATAGGGAAGCGATTGGTAATGGGACTGGTGGATAGGGGAAGGATTGGTAATGGGACTGGTGGATAGGGAAGGATTGGTAATGGGACTGGTGGATAGGGAAGGATTGGTAATGGGACTGGTGGATAGGGAAGGATTGGTAATGGGACAGGTGGATAGGGGAAGGTTAGGTAATGGGACTGGTGGATAGGGAAGGATTGGTAATGGGACTGGTGGATAGGGAAGGATTGGTAATGGGACTGGTGGATAGGGAAGGATTGGTAATGGACTGGTGGATAGGGAAGGTTGGTAATGGGACTGGTGGATAGGGAAGGATTGGTAATGGGACTGGTGGATAGGGAAGGATTGGTAATGGGACTGGTGGATAGGGGAAGGATTGGTAATGGACTGGTGGATAGGGAAGGATTGGTAATGGGACTGGTGGATAGGGGAAGGGTTGGTAATGGGACTGGTGGATAGGGAAGGATTGGTAATGGGACTGGTGGATAGGGAAGGATTGGTAATGGGACT
Source organism: Eriocheir sinensis (assembly GCF_024679095.1). Taxonomy (NCBI): domain Eukaryota; kingdom Metazoa; phylum Arthropoda; class Malacostraca; order Decapoda; family Varunidae; genus Eriocheir; species Eriocheir sinensis. The sequence goes on from NC_066537.1 coordinate 13,169,941, forward strand.
GGTGGATAGGGAAGGGTTGGTAATGGGACTGGTGGATAGGGAAGGATTGGTAATGGACTGGTGGATAGAAGGCTGGTAATGGGACTGGTGGATAGGGAAGGATTGGTAATGGGACTGGTGGATAGGAAGGATTGGTAATGGGACTGGTGGATAGGGAAGGGTTGGTAATGGGACTGGTGGATAGGGAAGGATTGGTAATGGGACTGGTGGATAGGGAAGGATTGTAATGACTGGTGGATAGGGAAGGGCTGGTAATGGGACTGGTGGATAGGGAAGGATTGGTAATGGGACTGGTGGATAGGGAAGGATTGGTAATGGGACTGGTGGATAGGGGAAGGTTGGTAATGGACTGGTGGATAGGGAAGGATTGGTATGGACTGGTGGATAGGGAAGGTTGGTAATGGACTGGTGGATAGGGGAAGGATTGGTAATGGACTGGTGGATAGGGGAAGGATTGGTAATGGGACTGGTGGATAGGGAAGGTTGGTAATGGGACTGGTGGATAGGGAAGGATTGGTAATGGGACTGGTGGATAGGGGAAGGATTGGTAATGGGACTGGTGGATAGGGGAAGGATTGGTACGGGACTGGTGGATAGGGAAGGATTGGTAATGGGACTGGTGGATAGGGGAAGGATTGGTAATGGGACTGGTGGATAGGGAAGGATTGGTAATGGACTGGTGGATAGGGGAAGGATTGGTAATGGGACTGGTGATAGGGAAGGATTGGTAATGGGACTGGTGGATAGGGAAGGCTTGGTAATGGGACTGGGTGGATAGGGAAGGATTGGTAATGGACTGGTGGATAGGGAAGGATTGGTAATGGGACCAGTGGATAGGGAAGGATTGGTAATGGGACTGACCATAGGGAAGGATTGGTAATGGGACAGGTGGATAGGGGAAGGATTGGTAATGGGACAGGTGATAGGGAAGGATTGGTAATGGGACTGGTGGATAGGGGAAGATTGCAATGGGACAGGTGGATAGGGAAGGGTTGGTAATGGGACTGGTGATAGGGAAGTGATTGGTAATGGACAGGTGGATAGGGAAGGATTGTAATGGGACTGGTGGATAGGGAAGGTGTGGATGGTAATGGGACTGGTGGATAGGGAAGGATTGGTACGGGACTTGTGGATAGGAAGGGTTGGTAATGGGACAGGTGGATAGGGAAGTATTGGTAATGGGACTGGTGGATAGGGAAGGGCTGGTAATGGGACTGATGGATAGGGAAGGATTGGTAATGGGACTGGTGGATAGGGAAGGTTGGTATGGGACAGGTGGATAGGGAAGGATTGGTAATGGGACTGGTGGATAGGGGAAGGGTTGGTAATGGGACTGGTGGATAGGGAAGGATTGGTAATGGGACTGGTGGATAGGGAAGGATTGGTACGGGACTGGGTGGATAGGGAAGGTTGGTAATGGACTGGTGGATAGGGGAAGGATTGGTAATGGGTCTGCTGGATAGGGGAAGGATTGGTAATGGGGCGGGTGGATCGGGGAAGGGTTGGTAATGGGACTGGTGGATAGGGAAGGCTGGTAATGGACTGGTGGATAGGGAAGGATTGGTAATGGGACTGGTGGATAGGAAGGGTTGGTACGGGACAGGATAGGGAAGGATTGGTAATGGGACTGGTGGATAGGGAAGGATTGGTAATGGACTGGTGGATAGGGAAGGGTTGGTAATGGACTGGTGGATAGGGGAAGGATTGGTAATGGACTGGTGGATAGGGGAAGGATTGCAATGGGACTGGTGGATAGGGAAGGATTGGTAATGGGACTGTGGATAGAAGGACAGTAATGGACCGTGGATAGGGAAGGGTTGGTAATGGGACTCCTGATAGGGGAAGGATTGGTAATTTGACAGGTGGATAGGGGAAGAATTGGTAATGGAGTGGCGGATAGGGGAAGGGTTGGTAATGGAACTGGTGGATAGGGGAAGGGTTGGTAATGGGACTGGTGGATAGGGGAAGGATTGGTAATGGGACTGGTGGATAGGGGAAGGATTGGTAATGGGACTGGTGGATAGGGAAGGTTGGTATGGGACCGGTGGATAGGGCGATTGGTAATGGGACTGGTGGATAGGAAGGTTGGTAATGGACCGGTGGATAGGGGAAGGATTGGTAATGGACTGGTGGATAGGGAAGGATGGTAATGGACTGGTGGATAGGGAAGGGTTGCAATGGGACCGGTGGATAGGGAAGGATTGGTAATGGGACTGGTGGATAGGGAAGGTTGGTAATGGACTGGTGGATAGGGAAGGGTTGGTAATGGGACTGGTGGATAGGGAAGGGTTGCAATGGGACTGGTGGATAGGGAAGGGTTGGTAATGGACTGGTGGATAGGAAGGGTTGGGTGGATAGAATGGACTGGTGGACTAAGATAGGGAAGGATTGGTAATGACTGGTAGATAGGGAAGGTTGTAATGGACTCAAGATAGGGGAAGGATTGCACGTGTGACTGGTGGATAGGGAAGGATTGGTAATGGGACTGGTGGATAGGGAAGCATTGGTAATGGGACTGGTGGATAGGGGAAGGATTGGTAATGGGACTGGTGGACAGGGGGAAGGATTGGTAATGGGACTGGTGGATAGAGGAGGGATTGCTGTAATGGATAAAGGCCAGTTGGTAATGGACTGGTGGATAGGGAAGGGCTGGTAATGGGACTGGTGGATAGGGAAGGATTGGTAATGGGACTGGTGGATAGGGAAGGATTGGTAATGGACCGGTGATAGGAAGGGTTGGTAATGGACTGGTGGATAGGGAAGGATTGGTAATGGGACCGGTGATAGGGAAGGTTGGTACGGGACTGGTGGATAGGGAAGGATTGGTATAAAGGGTTGTACGACTGGTGGATAGGGAAGGACTGGTAATGGACTGGTGGATAAGGGAAGGATTGGTAATGGGACTGGTGGATAGGGTTGGTACTGGACCTGAGAATAGGGAAGGATTGGCAATGGGACTGGTGGATAGGAAGGATTGGTAATGGGACTGGTGGATAGGGAAGGATTGGTAATGGGACTGGTGGATAGGGAAGAGTTGGTAATGGACTGGTGGATAGGGAAGGTTGGTAATGGGACTGGTGGATAGGGGAAGGATTGGTAATGGACCAGTGGATAGGGGAAGGATTGGTAGCGGGACTGGTGGATAGGGAAGGATTGGTAATGGGGACTGGTGGATAGGGAAGCGATTGGTAATGGACTGGTGGATAGTGGAAGGGCGTGTAACGGGACTAGGGATAGGGTTGGTAATGGGACTGGTGGATAGGGAAATGATTGGTAATGGGACTGGTGGATAGGGGAAGGATTGGTAATGGGACTGGTGGATAGGGGAGGGCTGGTAGGGGACTGGTGGATAGGGAAGGTTGGTAATGGACCAGGATAGAGATTGCAATGGGACCAGGATAGGGAAGGATTGGTAATGGGACTGGGTGGATAGGGGAAGGATTGCAGTGACCGGTGACTAGAAGGGTTTGTAATGGGACTGGTGGATAGGGGAAGGGTTGGTAATGGGACTGGTGGATAGGGGAAGGATTGGTACTGGGACTGGTGGATAGCGGAAGGATTGGTATGGGACTGGTGGATACGGTAAGGGTTGGTAAATGGACTGGTGGATAGGGAAGGGGTTGGTAATGTATCTGGTGGATAGGGGAAGGTTTGGTAATGGGACTGGTGGATAGGGGAAGGGTTGGTAATGGGACTGGTGATAGAAGGGTTGGTAATGGACTGGTGGATAGGGGAAGGATTGGTAATGGGACTGGTGGATAGGGGAAGGATTGGTAATGTATCTGGTGGATAGGGAAGGTTGGGCAATGGACTGGGTGGATAGGGAAGGATTGGTACGGGACTGGTGGATAAGGGGAAGGATTGGTAATGTGACTGGTGGACAGGGTAGCTGCTGGTCAGGGAAGGTTGGTAATGGGACTGGTGGATAGGGAAGGATTGGTAATGGGACTGGTGGATAGGGTGATTGGTGCCGGATTGGTGGAGGAAGGATTGGTAATGGGACTGGTGGATAGGGAAGATTGGTAATGGGACTGGTTGATAGGGAAGGATTGGTAATGGGACTGGTGGATAGGGGCTGGATTGGTAATGGACTGGTGGATAGAGGAAGGATTGGTAATGCGACTGGTGGATAGGGAAGGGTTGGTAATGGGACCGGTGAATAGGGAAAGCATTGGTAATGGGACCGGTGGATAGGGGAAGGATTGGTAATGGACTGGTGGATAGGGAAGGTTGGTACGTGGCTGACTGGTGGATAGGGAAGGATTGGTAAATGGGGCTGGTGGATAGGGAAGGATTGGTACGGGACTGGTGGATAGGGAAGGGTTGGTTGCAATGGGGACTGGTGGATAGGGGAAGGGTTGGTAATGCCGGACTGGTGGATAGGGAAGGATTGGTAATGGGACTGGTGATAGGGAAGCTGATTGGCAATGGGACTGGTGGATAGAAGGATTGGTAATGGGACTGGTGGATAGGGGAAGGGCTGGTACGGGACCAGTGGACAGGGAGAAGGGATTGGTAATGGGACTGGTGGATGGGGGAAGGATTGCAATGACTGGTGGATAGGGAAGGACAGGTAATGGGACAGGTGGATAGAAGGTTGGGAAGGATTGGTGGATAGAAGGATTGGGACAGGTGGATAGGGGAAGGATTGGTAATGGGACTGGTGGATAGGGAAGGGTTGGTAATGGGACTGGTGAGATAGGGGATTTGGATTGGCATGGACTGCAGTTGATAGGGAAGGGCTGGTAAAATGACAGGGATAGGGAAGGATTGGTAATGACTGGTGGGATAGGGAAGGATTAAATAGACCTGCTTGATAAAGGGGTTGGTAATGGATTAAGGGATAGGGAAGGGTTGGTAAAGGGACTGGTGGATAGGGGAAGGATTGGCACGAACCGGTGAGGGAAGGTTGGCATGGGACTGCGGATTGGGGAAGTGATTGGTAATGGGACCGGTAGGGCAAAGTTGGTAATGGGACTGGTGGATAGGAACAGTTGGTAATGGACTGGTGATAGGGAGAGATTAATGGGACGACTGGGTGGATAGAAATATTGGTAATGTGACTGGTGGATAAAGGGCTGGTAATGACTGGTGGATAGGGAAGGATTGGTAATGGACAAGAGGGCAATGATGTGATAGAAGGATTGCATGACTGGTGACAGGGAAGGCTGGTACGGGATTGGTGGATAGAAGGATGGTACTGACTGGTGGATAGGTTACTTGGTAATGGGAGACTGGTGGATAGGAAGAAGGGTATGTGACTGGTGGAGGGAAGTTGGTATGACCAGATAAAGGAGCTGGCATGGGACTGGTGATAAAGGACAGAAGGACTGGTGAAAGGGAAGGTTGCATGACTGGTGGACAGGGGAAGGAAGGGTAATGACTGGTGATAGTGAAGGATTGGTAATGGGACTGGTGGATAGGGACGGGTTGCAATGAGACTGGTGATAGGAAGGTTGGTAATGGGACCAAGATAGGGAAGGATTAAACACTCATGGATAGGGAAGGGTTGGTAATGGGACTGGTGGATAGGAAGGATTGGTACGGGACTGGTGGATAGGGAAGGCTGGTACGACTGGTGGATAGGGAAGATTTAAATGGTGGCTGACAGGTGAAGACTGGTAATGTGACTGGTGGATAGGGAAGGGCTGGTAATGGGACTGTGGATAGGGGAAGGGTTGGTACGGGAAATGGCCGATAGGGAAGGATTCGTAATGGGGACTGGTGATAGGGAAGGAAGGGTAATGGGACTGGTGGATAGGAAGGGGTTGGTAATGTGGACTGGTGGATAGTGGAAGGATTATGAAGGGACTGGTGGATAAGTGGGCAATGACTGGTGGATAGAAGGACAGAAGGGACTGGTGGATAGGGAAGCAAGGGTAATGGGACTGGTGGATAGGGAAGGGTTGGTAATGGGACATGTGGATAGGGAAGGACAGAAGGGACTGGTGGATAGTGAAGGGTTGGTAATGGGACTGGTGGATAGGGAAGGGGTTGGTGAAGGACTGTGGTTAAAGTAGATTGTACGGGGACTGGTGGATAGACGGCTGCATGAGACTGGTGGATAGGGAAGGTTGGTAATGGACCAGATAGGGGAAGGATTGGTAATGAGACTGGTGGATAGAAGGTTGGTAATGGGACGGTGACAGAAGGACGGTAATGGGACCGGTGGAAGGATTGGTACGGACTGGTGATAGGAAGGTTTGGTAATGGGACCGTTGACAGGGGAAGGCTGGTACGGGGACTGGTGGATAGGAAGGATTGGTAATGGACTGGGTAAGAAAGGGGTTGGTAATGGACTGGTGATAGGGAAGGCTGGCATGGGACTGGTGACAGAGGAAGGATTGGTAATGGACTGGTGATAGGAAGCGATTGGTAATGTGATAGAAGGAAGCTGGTAATGACTGGTGGATGAAGGATTGGTAATGTACCGTATGGGGAAGAAGGGTAATGGGACTGTGGGATAAGTGGAAGGAAGACTGGTGATGTGGAAGCGACTGGTAATGACTGGTGGATAAGGGAAGGATTGGTGGGCGACTGGTGGATAGAAGGTTGGAAGGGACCAGAATAGAAGGGCTGGTATGGGACAGGGTAGGGGAAGTACTGCAATGGGACTGGTGGGTAGGGAAGGATGGTAATGGGGACTGGTGGATAGGGAAGAGCAATGACCGGTGGATAGGGAGGTTGGTACGACTGGTGATAGAAGGATTGGTAATGGGACTGGTGAAAGGGAAGGTTGGGTAATGGAATGGTGGGATAATAATGTAATGGGGACCGGTGGATAAGGGGAAGGGCTGGGTAATGGGACTGGTGGATAGGGAAGAATGGACTGGTGGATAGGGGAAGAATTGGGTGGCCAGGATAGGAAGGATTGGTAATGGACTGGTGGATAGGGGAAGGGTTGGCAATGGGACAGGATAAAGGCTGGCATGGGACTGTGGATAGAGGAAGATTGGTAGCATGACTGTGGATAGGGAAGGATTGGTAATGGGACTGTGACAGGGGAAGGGGAAGTGGTACGGGACCAGGACAGGGAAGGCTTGGTATGGGACTGGTGGAGAAGTGCTGAGAATGCACTTGGTGGATGGGAAGGAAGGTATGACTGGTGGATAGAAGGATTGGTAATGTCTATGGATAGGAAGCGGGGTTTCAGTAATGGACTATGGATAGGGAAGGAAGGTAATGGGACAGTATAGGGAAGGGCTGGTACGGGACTGGTGGAAGGTTGGTAGCTGGGACTGGTGGATAGGGGAAGCATTGGTACAGACTGGTGACAGAAGGGTTGGTGGCGACAGGTGGAGATAGGGAAGGGGATTGCATGGACGGTGGATAGGGAAGTGTTAGTAATGGGCAGGACAGGGTTTGCTGGGTAATGGACCAGGATAGAGGAAGGATTAAATGACTGCTGAGGGGAAGGATTGACAATGGGACTGGTGGATAGGGAAGGACGGCAATGGACCCAGGACAGAGGAAGATTGCATGGACTGGTGGATAGGGAAGGGCTAGTAATGGACCAGAGAGTGGAAGGACGGGTAATGGGACTGGTGATAGGGGAATTATTGGCAATGGGACTGGTGGATAGAGGAAGGATTGGTAATGTGACCAGGATAAAAGGCCACGGGGACTGGTGGATAGGGAAGGATTGGTACGGGGACTGGTTGATAGGGAATGAAGGTAATGGATTTGGTGATAGGGAAGATTGGTAATGGACTGGTGAAACAGCGAAGGATTGGCATGACTGGTGATAAAGGAAGGGAAAAATGTAGGAAGTTGATGGTAATGAATGGTGGAGGAAGGTAATGACTGGTGATAGGGATTGCAATGACAGGAGGGGAAGTGCTGGTATGACTGGTGGATAGGGAAGGAAGCCAAGAATGGGACTGTGATAGGGGAAGGGTTGGTACGGGACTGGTGATGGAAGGAAGATTGGTAATGGGGACGGTGATGTGGGAAGGGGTTGGTAATGGGGACTGGGTGGATAGGGAAGGATTGTACGGGACTGGTGAGGTGGAAGGTACTGGACTGGTGGATAGGGGAAGGGGTTGGTAATGACTGGTGGAGAAGGACTGTAATGGGACCAGGACAGGGAAAGTGCTGGGTAATGGGACCAGTGGACAGGGAAGTGTCGGTATTGGGACTGGTGGATGGGGGAAGGGTTGGCAAAGGACCGGTGGATAGGGAAGATTGCACGGGACCGGCGGATAAAGACGGTAATGGGACTGGTGGATAGGGAAGGGCTGCGGACTGGTGGATAGGGAAGGGTCAATGACTGGTGGATAGGGGAAGACTGGTAATGGACTGGTGGACAGGGGAAGGGTTGAGAATGGGACTGCAGATGGGGAAGGGTTGGTAATGGGACTGGTGACAGGGGAAATGATTGGCATGGGACTGGTGGATAGGCGAAGGGTTGGTAATGGACAGGTGGATAGGGGAAGGCTGGTAATGGACTGGTGGATAGCGCAAGGATTGGTACGGGACTGGTGATAGGGAAAGGTTGGTAATGGGACAGGTGGATAGGGAAGGTATGACTGTGGATAGGGGAAGGATCAAAATGTACTGGATAGAAGGATTAATGGACCAGATAGGGAACATTGGTAACAGACTGGTGGATAGGGAAGGACAGTAATGACTGGTGGATAGGAAGGGGTTGGTAATGGGACAGATAGGGAAGGATTGCATGGGACTGGTGTGATGAAGGGTTGGCAATGGGACTGGTGGATAGGGGAAGGGTTGGTAATGGAACAGGGATAGGGAAGAAATGGTAATGGGCTGGTGACAGGGAAGGACAAGGGACTGCGGGAAGGCTGGCAATGGACCGGTGGATAGAAGGGCTGGTAATGGGATCATGGATAGGAAGGATTGGCAATGGGACTGGTGGATAGGGAAGGATTGCAATGGGGACCGGTGGATAGGGTGTTGGTAATGGGACCGGTGATGTGGGTTGATTGTAATGACTGGGTGATAGGGAAGGTTGCATGGGACCGGTGGATACGGGAAGGGCTGGTACGGGACTGGTGGAGGGGGAAGGATTGCAATGAGACCAGTGGATAGGGAAGGTTGCATGAATGATGGACAGGGAAGGGTTGGTACGGGACTGGTGGATAGAAGAAGGGACTGGTGGATGTGGGGAAGGCATGTGGACTGGTGGATAGGGGAAGGATTGGTAATGGGGACTGGTGGATAGAAGGGTTGGTACGGGACAGGTGGATAGGGAAGGATTGGTAATGGGGCTGGTGGATAGGGGAAGGAAGGGTACGGGGACTGGTGAATAGGTAGGGTTGGTAATGGGACTGGTGGGTGGGGTAAGGATGAAGGGGACTGGTGGGATAGGGAAGGATTGGTAATGGGACTGGTGGATAGGGAAGAGTTGGTAATGGGACTGGTGGATAGGAGTACAGTAATGGGACTGGTGGATAGAAGGATTGCATGGGATCATAGGAAGTGCTGGTAATGAACTGGGTGACAGGGAAGGATTGCAATGACCGGTGGAGAAGGCTGGTAATGACCGGTGGATAGGGTTGGGCATGGGACTGGTGGATAGGGGAAGAATTGGTACGGGGAAGGTGGATAGGGAAGGATTGTAATGGGACTGGTGGATAGGGAAGGTTAAATGACTGCGTGGATAGGGCAAGGTACGGGACTGGTGGATAGAAGGACTGCAATGGGGACTGGTGATAGGAAGGATTGGTAATGGGACTGGTGGATAGAAGTGGTTGGCGACTGGTGGATAGGAAGGACAGTAATGGGGACTGGTGGATAGGAAGGTAATGGACTGGTGACATGGAAGGTTGGTACGGGGACCAGGATAGAAGCGATTGGTAATGTGACTGTGATAGAAGTGCTGTAATGACTGGTGGATAGAAGGGTTGGTATGTGGACGGTGGATAGAAGGAAGGGTAATGTGGGACCAGGATAGGGAAGGTAGAAGGGACTGGTGGATAGGGAAGGACGTAATGGGACTAAGACAGGGAAGGTTGGAATGGGACAGGTGGATAGGAAGGGATTGCAATGACCGGTGGAAGGCTAGTAATGACCGGTGATAGGGAATTATTGGTACGACTGCGGAGGAGGAAGGATTGGTAATGGACCGCTGGATAGGAAGTATTGGATAATGGGACTGGTGGTTAGGGAAGACTGGTACGGGACTGGTGGATAGGAGGAAGATTGGTATGGGACTGGTGATAGGAAGGCCAGAAGGGACTGGTGGATAGTGGAAGGATTGGTAATGGGACCAGGATAGGGAATGATGGAAGGGACTGGTGGATATAGGGATTGGTAATGGGACTGGTGGATAGGGAAGGACAGAAGGGGACTGGTGGATGAAGGATTGGTACGGACTGCTGATAGAAGGGTTGGTAATGGGACTGGTGGAGGAAGGATTGCTGTGGCTCGGGGAATAAGGTA
>NC_066537.1:13180444-13187944 GCF_024679095.1 Eriocheir sinensis
TGGTACGGGACTGGTGGATAGGGGAAGGATTGGTAATGGGACTGGTGGATAGGGGAAGGGTTGGTAATGGGACTGGTGGATACGGGAATGGTTGGTAATGGGACTGGTGGATAGGGGAAGGATTGGTAATGGGACTGGTGGATAGGGGAAGGGTTGGTAATGGGACTGGTGGATAGGGGAAGGATTGGTAATGGGACTGGTGGATAGGGGAAGGATTGGTAATGGGATTGGTGGATAGTGGAAGGGTTGGTAATGGGACTGGTGGATAGGGGAAGGATTGGTAATGGGACTGGTTGATAAGGGAAGGGTTGGTAATGGGAGTCTAATGTGTGTTTCTTTAGGTTCACGGTACAGAAGACGGTTCAGACCACCACCAGGGTCATAAAACTACTCCTAGAAATGCCCATAACTCATTCGAAAGCCTTGTCAAATATGTGAACTTAGGTGACGAAATGTTTAGTAATGCGGCCCTTAAAGACGCCGGAACCATAGCTACGAAAAGAGAAAGAGAGAGGAAAAGAGGAACATATGTTGAGGAGGTAGAGAGCGGAGTAGCGGAAAGTAGGAGAGCAGTTGCAGGGTTGAAAGGAAGAGGAGAGTGTAGCTGCTGAATAAGTGATGATGCAGTGGAGGGTTTTAAATATGTAGGGGCTGTAGCTGGAAAGAGAGAGAGTGACACGTCCTTTTGCCCAGCGAAGAAAGGAGGAGGAGGAGGGGGAGGATTAGGAAGACGACGACGACGAGGAGGAGGAGGACGATGATAGGATGGAGAACAGATAGAGGTCTGGAAATGAAGAGGGAAAAGAAAAATTACAATACATGAATGGACGATCAAAAGCAGATGGAGGATGTAAATGTAAGCTTTTCATGTGTAATGCAATGGGTGCGTTTCCTAGGGAACGAAATATCCTCTTGGCCAAGGTAGGAAATAGAGTTTCTGTATGGGAAATGAAATGTAAGTGGATTGCAATGTATAGATGGACGATGGATAGCTGATGGAGGATATTTTTGTAACTTTTTCAACTGTACTGCGATGGGTACGTGTCCTAGGGAACGAAAGATCCTCTAAGCCAAGGTAGGAAAGTAAAGTTTCTGTATGGGAAATGAATTGTGAGTGGATTGCAATATATAGATGGACAATGAATAGCTGATGGAGGATATTTCTGAAACCTTTTAAACTGGAGTGCAATGGGTACGTCTCCTAGGGAATGAAATATCACCGCAGCAAAAGGGACGATAGTAGATATATAAATTTTAAAAGGAATGGAAAAATACTGATTGCAATATATAGATAGACGATGAATGCAATGTATAGATGGACGATGAATAGTTGACGGAGGATATTTCTGTAACCTTTCCAACTGTAGTGCGTCGGGTACGTCTCCTAGGAAATGAAAAATCAGCGCAGCAAAAGGGACGATCGTAGATATATAGATTTTAAATGGATTGGAAAAATACAGATTGCAATATATAGATAGACGACGAAGGGCCGGTGGAGTTTATCTGTCCATGTATGTGTTTGTTTATCTATGTATTTGTTCTTTGAAGTTAGATAGCAGATCACGACAAGAGAAAAACAGATAAGGATTGAAGAAAAGGAAAAGACAGATTGCAGTATATAAAAAGACTATGATAACTGGTTGAGTATATCTTTGTAAATTTTCAGCTAAAATGCAATAGGTATCTGTTTCTTTTGGGGTTAGACAGCAGCCCAGAGCAATATAAAAAAGCATATGAAGGTTTGAAAGAAAAGGGAAAATAGAGATTGCAGTATTTAAATAGACGAAGAGCTGATGGAGGTTATCTATATAATATTTTCAGCTAGAATGCGATGGATGTTTTTCTTTTCTTATAAGGGAAGGGGAGTTGGCAAAGCACCTCAAGATAGAAAAGCAGATAAAGGTATAAAGGAACATAAAAAAAGCCAGACTGCAACATGTAAATAACCGAAGAGGAGCGGGTGATTTGATCTATAACCTTTTAAACTTGAGTGCAACGGGTACTTGCTCTAAGGAACGAAATAACAGCACCGCACTAGATGGAAAAGCGAATAAGGGTTTGAAAGAAAAAGGTAAAAGCCAGATTGGAATATATAATTAGACGATGAAGAGCTGATGGAATTTTTATATGTAACCGTTCTGCTAGAATGCGATGGGTGTTTGTTCTTTGGAGTTAGATAGAAGAGCACCACATGGTAAAAGAGTAGATAGAGGTTTGAAAGACAATGGTAAAAGCCAGAATGCAATATATAAATAGACGATGAAGAGCTGATGGAATTTTTATATGTAACCTTTTCAGCGAGAATGCGATGGGTGTTTGTTCTTTGGAGTTAGATAGCAGAGCACCACATGGTAAAAGAGTAGATAGAGGTTTGAAAGACAATGGTAAAAGTCAGAATGCAATATATAAATAGACAATGAATTGCTAATAGAGTATGTATGTATGGAGTTCATGTAACTTTTTCAACTGGAACGCAAGGGTTATGTGCTCGAGGGAATCAAACAGCAGGGAAGCACAAAATAAAGAAGCATATAAAGGTTTGAAAGAAAAAGGAGAAAGCCAGATTGCAATATAAAAATAGACAATGAATACCTGATGGAGTATATTCATGTAGCTTTTTCAACTGGAATGAAAGGGTTACATGTCCGAGGGAATTAAATAGCACAGCGCACGATAGAAAAGCTAATATACGTTTTACAGAGAAAAGGTTAATAGCCAGATTGCAATATACAAAAAGATGATGAAAAGCTGATGGAGCTTATTTTTGTAATCTTCTTAACTGGAACGAGATGAATATATTATGATGTGGAAAATTAAATTAAATATCACTGTAGCACAAAGTTGAACGGTAATGGAGATGTGATTAGAGGAGGCAACCAACCAATTAATGTTAATGAGAAGGATGGAATCTCTGATGCATTCGCTATCTCGCGAAAAAAAGAAACATAGCAGAGTAGGATAATGTAGGAAAGAAGTTAGATTATTTTTACTGTAAAGGAAGCAGCTCAAGGACAGAAAAGTAAGAGAAAAAAACCGCTAATAACTGTCCCTAAAATGATGGACGAAAGAGAGTGGAAAAAATAAGCACTACGATACCTAAATAAATGACTGGAGGAAGAAACGTTGACTAATAGAAGGTGGGAAAGCAGGTAGATGTAGGAAAGAAAAAAAGGGAAAAAAAACAGCCTGTAACACCTTGATAAATGATTGGAAGGGAAAAAAAAATAGCGCAGAAGCAGAAGGTAGGAAGACAGGTAGATGGAGGAAAGGAAGACGGTAAAAAGAGACAAAAACTCAAACTATAATATGTTAATGAACGATATAAGTGAAGGAAAAGAGACAGACTATGATATCTAAATAAACGAATGGAAAAACACAGGGTAGGAGAGCACGTAGGATCAAAACGATGAAAGGAAGAAAGAAAAAGCAGATTATGATATCTATATTAATGAATGGAGGAGCAGAAGGCAGGCGAGCACGCAGACATTTGAAAGCAGGAAGGAAAAGAAACAGACAATGACATCCAAATAAGCGAATGGAAGAACACAGGGTAGGAGAGCACGTAGGATTTGGTGAATGAAAGGAAGAAGGAAAAAGAGACAATTACACCAAAATATATGACTTGCGTGGACATTTTTTTTTTGTTGTTGTTGTGTGTGTGTAGGCACCATAGGAGGAGAGCCGCGTGCCCCGGTGTGTTGGATAAAAGAGGAGTACAAGGGAGAGAGGACGTCAGGGGAGGTTGAAGGCCGTGGATGAGTAAAAATGAAAGAGCTTTGGACGTGGTGGCGGCGGCGAGGGTGTTGGTGTGCCGGCACGTGGACGGATCGAGACAAAAAAACAAATACAACTAAAGACTTGGAAAAAACAACTTAAGACGTGAAAAATAAGGATAAACTAACTCAAGACGTGGAAAATAACTGAGGAAAATAACTACGGCCATGAAAACAGTAACGCAAGACATGAACATTTTAACTAAAGGCTGAAAAAATAATGAAAAAAATAGACGAAGTAAATAAATAAAGACACTAAAAAATATATAACTGAAAACAAGAAAAATTATACAAAAACATGAACAATCACAAAAAATGAAAAAAATGCTAAGGACACGAAAATAATGTAAAAAAAAAAATCAACCGCATGAACTGAGCCGGAAAGATTAAAAAAAAATACGAAGAAATATATCAACCCTGATGTAGAAAAGTGAAATATACAAAGCAAAAATTGGATGATAGAAGAGAAAAAAAGTGCGGCATGTTGAAGCAATGTGACAGGCAGATTGAAGCGTACTAGGAAGGGTGTTACAGATTTATTGCGAGACAGGAGAGGGTGAAAGCAAAGAGAACCGACACCCTTAAATTAGGTTCGAAAGTCAAAGGGAAATACCACTTAGATGATGATAGTTTGATTTGAGAAACGGGTAATGGAGTGTATGTGTAGAAGCGATGATGAAGAAGGAACACACACTAGAAAATAAGAGAAAGCAGGAAAGGAAAGGAAAAAGGGAAAAAAACAGTCTATAACACCTTGATAAATGATTTGGAGGTAAAAAAACAGCACAGAAGCAGAATGTAGGAAGACAGGCAGATGAAGGAAAGGAAGGAACATAAACGAAACAAACATTGCAACACAACACACAACAAACTCATAACTAACAAACAAACTATACACTACTTAGCATTAGATGATGATAATTTAATTTGGGGAATGAATGGTTGATGGAAAATGTCTGTGGAAGTGGTAATGAGGAAAGAATACACACACACACACACACACACACACACACACACACACACCACACCACACCACACCACACCACATCACATCACATCACATCACATCACACCACACCACACCACACCACACCACACCACACCACACCACACCACACCACACCACACCACACCACACCACAATAAAAAGCACACAAAAAACAACAACAAATCAAAACATGGAACACTGACACAACACACACAAAACAATCACTACAAATAAACACAAACACCACCACCACCACCACCTCCCTCCCCACCTCCCTCCCCCCTAACCCCACACCTGTTTAAACACCTGAACATCGCATTACACCGGGATGACCTCATTTACCTGGGCGCCGGACAGGTAACAAGCGAGTCGCCGGGTTTGGGGGCCACTGAATATTCCCTCTGTGGCTCCTCCCGAAATTTGTGGCTCTCCTTCATCGTTACGGCGAGCCATTAATCGCCCCTGTTAATTATGGAGCTAATGGCCTCTTGTCGCGCCGCCCGGTAATGGTTAAGCCTGTTAGTGGTGTGAGGGGCTAATGGGCTGTTAGTAGTGTCTCGCTTCGTTATCGGACCGAGTGGTTAATGCCTGGAATTGGTTATTAGATGTTTGTGTGTTGGTGTGTGTGTGTGTGTGTGTGTGTGTGTGTCCTCCTGGTCCTCCTCATCAGCTCCTTAACAGCCTCCTTCTCCCTCTCCTCCTCCTCCTCCTTCTCCTTCTTCTCGCCATAATGGTACTTCGCTGAGGGCCCGGTCGGTGGACAAAGAGAAGGGTCGCTGGGGCAGGGGTGGAGAGGGGCTGAAGGGGTGAAAGGATGTTATTGTTCTCGTTACTGTTATTGTTCTTAGTGGCGGTGATGGTGCTGGTGCTGGTGGTGGTGAGGGTGTTACGGAACTCTAATGAGACTCCTTAACGAAGCTTTGAACGGTTCATGGAGCTTCGGATGTGCGTGTGTGTGTGTGTGTGTGTGTGTAAGAGAGAGAGAGAGAGAGAGAGAGAGAGAGAGAGAGAGAGAGAGAGAGAGAGAGAGAGAGAGAGAGAGAGAGAGAGAGAGAGAGAGAGGAGTTGGACATAAAGAGAAGATTGAAAAGAAGCTACACACACACACACACACACACACACACACACACACACACACACACACACACACACACACACACACAGAGAGAGAGAGAGAGAGAGAGAGAGAGAGAGAGAGAGAGAGAGAGAGAGAGAGAGAGAGAGAGAGAGAGAGAGAGAGAGAGAGAGAGAGAGAGAGAGAGAGAGAGAGAGACCTTGTTCCCCAAAATGTTGGTAAAAGCTGCGAGGTCAAAACCCAGAGTGAGGAAACAGAACGAAGAGAAAATAAAAGCAAAAGAGAAAAAGGGAACGGAGATAAGAATGATTAAAAGTGTCCACGGAATAAAAGATTAAACAGTCGAAAAATAATAATAAGTGAAGATAAGAGAGAAAAATAAAAAGCAACACAAAACTAAAGATAAACAAATAGAAGGGATAACTGAATAAACTTAATAACAAAGAAATAAAAATAATAGAAATTGACTCGTGAATAAGATATAGATGTTGTTAGATATTAATACAGAAAAAAAGTGAACCATGGAGAGAATGGAAATTAATATAAAGTCAAAAGGAGAAGAGAATGAAGAGGGAAGGAGAAAAAGCAATAAGGAAGAAGGAAGAGAGCGAAGGGACAAGACTAGAGGGTGGCATGTGGAAGAGGAAGAAGGGAAGAGCAGAAGGAAGGAGAGAGATGGAGAGGAAGAATGAACAGTCCAGCGAAGGAGAAGGAAGGATACAAGACACGGAGGGAAAAGCGAAACAGTTGAGAGAAAAAGGTCAGGAATAGAGGAGGGAAGTAAGGGAAGAAAATAATAGAAGGGAGAGAAAAATACCGGGAAAGAAAAGGGAGGTAGTGGTAATAAGGAAAGAAAAGACAAAAGGACAGAAAAAATTGACAGAAAAGGCGAAGAAAAATAGAGAAGGGTGAAAAGGGGAAAAAAAGGAGAATGGAAAGATAAAATGGTCAGAAATAGAAAAGATTGAAGGAGCAGGGAAAAAAGGGGTAGAGGAGAACATAAAAATAGGAAAGGAGAAAGTACAATTATTTAAAAGAAAAAAAAACACAAGGGAGATGAAAAAAACGGACAAAAAACAAAGGCACAGAAAACTTATAATAGAAAAAATGAAAAATAAACGAGAAGGAAAATAATAAAAGAAACGAAGTGAAAGTTAATGGTACAAGAAATGGAGACAAAAAAGAAAGAAAAAGGAAACAACAGCAAATTCGTAAAGGATAAAAAATAGTAAAAAATAGAAATGAAAGTTAAAAATAAAAGATAAAGCGAACGCACTCCGACACGGTATCTCTCTCTCTCTCTCTCTCTCTCTCTCTCAAGCAGGCAACAAAAATGACACAAAAACAAAAATGACTCACAAAATTTAATGGTTCGTAAAATTATAATTCAGTCGTAATTAATTATCAAAGTTTACTCAACGCGTGTCCCTAATTTTGTTTATTTTATTTTTTACTTTATTGTTATTTTTATGCCGGTCTTAAAGCGCGGGGAATTACCGACCACAACAACGATGAGAGAGATGGGAAAAATAAGAAAGATAAGAGGAGAAAAGATGGAAAGGAGAGAGGAGAAGAGAAGAGAAGAAGAAGAAGACGAGAAGAAAGGAGAAGAGAGACAAATGAGAATGATCAGTATAAATAGACTGGACGATCAAGAAAATGTG
>NC_066537.1:13192944-13197944 GCF_024679095.1 Eriocheir sinensis
AAAAAAAATAATTTGGATGGATAAAGAAGTGAATAGGAGGGATAAAGAAAGGAGTAGGAGAGATAAAGAAAGTAATGGAAAGAAGATGCGAAGAAAGAAAGCAGTAAAATTGACGGAGAAATATAAATAATAGGATCGATTAAGAAAGGAAGGAGTATGAGAGACGGTGGGTGAAAGAAGGGAATGGGAAAAAAAAATAAGAAGAAGAAAAAGGAAGAAAGAAAGAAGGAACTAATAATGCCTAAAAGAATGCTGTTATAAAATTGGAGATTCGCAAGAGAAAAAGAAGTTAGACAATTATAGAAAAGAAATAAGAGAGAGAGAGAGAGAGAGAGAGAGAGAGAGAGAGAGAGAGAGAGAGAGAGAGAGAGAGAGAGAGAGAGAGAGAGAGAGAGAGAGAGAGAGAGAGAGAGAGAGAGAGAGAGAGAGAGAGAGAGAGACATATAGACATCAGAGAAAAAAAGAAAGGGCAGGGAGGAGGAAAAAAAAGGGGGGAAGGGGAGAGAAGACTGTGCCGTGTAAAGGGGGAAGAAGGTAAGGAGGCGGGGAGGGGGAGGAGGGGTTAAGGGAGGGGATGAGGAAGGGTCAAGCAGGGGAGGGGGTGAGGAAGGGGGGTCAGGAAGGGGGGTTTGGGATGGGGTGTGGATGATGTGTTTAGCCGCTGCGTGAGGACAAACACGAGACTAACAGCTGGCGGTGAGCTTGTGTCTGGCTCAGTGGCTCCCCTCACGCCTCAACACACACACACACACACGCACACGCACACGCAGATGCACACGCACACAAACTGGTCTTACACCTGACAACACACACACGGACACCCCGCCTTTCCCACACCTCACTAGACACTCCACACACACACTCCACACACACACACACACACACACACACACACACACACACACACACACACACACACACACACACACACACACACACACACACACACACACACACACTCACACTCACTCACTCACTCACACTCTCACACTCACACTCTCTCTCACACACACACACACACACACACACACACACACACACACACACACACACAAACAAACAAAAGTATTAAATATGTACAGGAAAACACAAGCTTGCCCAGAGATATATTTAGATTGGCTGCAACATTTAGTGGACCAGAAAGCAGTAACCATTTGGAGATAAATGGAGGAGGTGGATCTCTCTCTCCCCCTAACGCCTGGCAGACATCCAAGACTCAATATTTCTGATAAAGCCGCGTTGCCTCAGTGTTGGTTAATATCCGTCGCTGTGACCTTGCAGTCTGTCGTTTCTCCTAGACTATTAGCATGAGAAAGAAACTGGTTTGTCTTCTTTCATATGCTCCTTTATTGATTGTGTCTGAGCTTTCTTCTTCCTCCGACTTGAACGCTTTTAGTAGGAGAGCACCAAGTCGCTTCTCCAGTCTGATCTAAACTCGCATCGGCACTCTTCAACTTTTAGCATGACGTCGCCTGAGCCTCGTGCGTCACCCCCACAGTGCTGACGCCGCCCTGAGCAGTGCCCGAAGTTTGGGGTGATGGATGGCAGCTGATGGCTGATGACCCTCGGCCCCATGGTCTGAACTTGAACGCGCCTAAGTTAAGTGCTTTTACCTCTGTCCGTGCCTCCCTCCAGCGTGGCCGAGAATGTCAGACAAGTTCATGAGTGATAGATGTATTGAGATTTAATACTTTCAAATTTCGATAAAATATAACGTTTGATACTTTGCTCCTTAACTCAAATATTAACTTTTCTTCTCTCTCTAAGCGGAATGTTTCTACGTACAGCCAGTTCGGGGCGACGGTTATGTTAACTTATCCCTTGGCGTTCATTAAGCAGGAATAACGTGCGTGATACAATACGATGATTTTAATATATTTTAATCATATTCCTGAATGTACACAGCAGTCCTCTCTTTTTGGCCACTCCTCTGTACTCTATTCAGGAACAGTAAGCAGCGGTCTTTTTTTTCATTAGGTTTTTTTTTCACGCCCTTGAACTGTCTCCTTTTCTGTAAAAAATAAAAGTAATGAACACGTAGATTGCATGCTATTAAAATGAAGTAGAATACCATAAGAGTACAAAAGCACCGCCCTACAAGACTTCAGCTGCCTACGTCAGTTTAAGGGAAATCTTCGGGACAGAAAGATTTGTATATCACTGCATTTACTCTTTTTATTTCACATATGTCATGTCTTACTTCGAGAACTTCCCTTCTTCCTGGCGTGTTCAAGGTGGCCTCGGATTTCCGCGTCATACTGTGGTATTAGCGACTGAGAGGGCCGCTCCCTAAAAGCCTTTGCTTGAAGCCGACATCTGCGAGGCGTCGGTGATTCCAGTCCTGTTCCTCACTTCACTGATTCCGAACTTGCTGGCGCTCTTGTCTCTCTTCCACCCAAAGCCTGACTGTGTTGTGTGTTTGTATGTATGTTTTATTTCGTTTGTGGATGTGGATGTACGAATGTATGTATGAATATATGCATGTATATATGTGTGTATCAACAAACACAATCATAAATAACAGATGGCATTCTAAATATAGCTGAAAACTAAATGACACTATTAATTACACACACATACACGCACCCCCCCCCACACCCCCACCAACCCATCCACCACACCCACGCACCCACCACACCCACGCACCCACCACACCCACGCACCCTCCCACCTACCCCCCCCCCACACACACACGCACACACGCACAGATCCTATCGCTCCTCCAAATAGGACAGACAGACAGACAGACTCGTTAATGTATGCAGGCGCCGGAGCGTTTGAAGTCCCGATTTTGAGGCAAAGTGAATAACGTGAGATTGACAAAGACAGACAGAGTGACAGGCGAGTGTGAAGGGTAAACACACACACACACACACACACACACACACACACACACACACACACACACACACACACACACACACACACACACAACGATACAACGATCCCATAAAAATAATGGTAGTGAAACATGGCTGGCTTGAACCTAAGACTTCCCTTGTGTATAAAGACACACGCGCCTCCCTTCCCCCCCCAACCACCACACACACACACACACACACACACACACACACACACACACACACACACACACACAACGATCCCATAAAAATAATGATAGTGAAACATGGCTGGCTTGAACCTAAGACTTCCCTTGGGTATAAAGACACATGCCCCCCCCCCCCCCACACACACACACACGCGCACGCACGCACTCTACGCACCGCCGACACGTATGCCAGGTGCAAACAATTACGAGTCAACAAGCAGGTGTAAATGGCCTGGTGCAAATATTAATACAATGACGATGACGGACAAACACGGAGGAAGACGAGAGTAAATACAGACTGTCACGTGATTGTTATGGGTCCGTAATTGGCTCGAAACACACACACACACACACACACACACACACACACACACACACACACACACACACACACACACACACACACACACACACACACACATTTACTCGTCGCTTCCAGGAAAACTTATCATTAATCAAAGGGAGATAGCGATCTAATAGACGCGTCTGAGAGAGAGAGAGAGAGAGAGAGAGAGAGAGAGAGAGAGAGAGAGAGAGAGAGAGAGAGAGAGAGAGAGAGAGAGAGAGAGAGAGAGAGAGAGAGAGAGAGAGAGAGAGTATGGATATATATGGAGGGAGGAAAAGGCTGTCTCGCTTCCTTTTTCAGATTTATAGATTTTATGTCACATTTGATATGATGCTTAGTCTTCTCCTTCCTCCTCTTCCTCTTCCACCTCCTCCTCCTCCTCCTCTCCCTCCTACTCCTTCAGCTCCGCCTCCTCCGTCTCCCTTTCTCCTTCTACGTCTTCCCATTCTAATATATATATATCAGTTATCATCAACCCAAAAAACAACAACACCTTCTTAATATTCTTTCACCTTCCTTTAGTTCCATATATGTACTCTACCTCGAGTCACTTTATTACTTGGCATATTTCACCATCTTCTGTGGTATACGTGCGCCATAATAATATCAACAGAGAAAGTGACTAGGATTTTACGTAGTCTCTGAAGTGTAAAAATCAAATTCATAGCAAGGTCAAAAGGAGCAGGGTCTGGCTGGCTGGTATTTTTAGAAGTGATATGAAGGAACGACTGAAGAAAAGAGATTGTAATATAACGTGGTAGCTGAGAAATATGAAGGGAATGCTTGTAACAATAGCCTAGGAGAGTTACTTGTAATATGGCTTAGGAGGCCAAAACTAGGAAGGGAAAGCTTGGAATACAGACTGGGAAGGCCAAAACTAGAAAGAAAGAGATTGTAACCTGTAATATAGGTTTAGGAGGCGAAAACTAGGAAGTGAGAGCTTGCAATACAACAGAGGAGAGAAGAGCTAAGAAGGGAGAGCTTGTAGCAGTAAGACAGAACATCAAAATAGGAAAGGAGAGTGCTTTTGTCGTCAGTAAACTTAACCTAAACTAACTATACAACAGAGGAGAGGAAAACTAGAAAGGAAGAGCTTGCAATACGATAGAGAGCAAAACTGGGCAGGAAGAGGTTTTGATGTATCAGAGGAACAAAAACTAGAGAAATAAAACTTGTATCGTCGGGGTAGGAGACCAGAACGAGAAACGGTGAGCTTGTAGTGCGACCGAGGAAAGCAAAATTATGAACAGATTATTTATTTTATGGCAGAGAAAGGGAGAGCTCACAGTATGGTCAATGGTCACGCACAGTCCCCACGTGTTAGGTTGTCACTGGTTACCGAGTGTACAGAGAGGGTTTAAAGTCACCAGGTTCTTGACGCCTTCATCACGTTTCTGCTTGGCTGTCGACGTTGAGAATACCTGAGCGAGTAATTGCGTTGTTAGTCTAATTGCGTCTAGCTCCCGTTGTTGTTTTTTGTTGTTGTTGTTGCATTCTCTATTTCTTGCTTTCGTCGTCTTCATCTTGTTTTTTGTTTTTTTTCATCCTTATCCTCTTCCTCCTTCCGCTGTTCTTGCTTATTCTCATGTTCCTTATTTTTCTCCC
>NC_066537.1:13202944-13215444 GCF_024679095.1 Eriocheir sinensis
GTAGTCTTAAGCCCCGTCCAGACGAGGGGCAGTTGCCCGCCGTGCTAACACTGTTACCAGATATCATACTGCTTCAACTGTTTTGATGGTGGGAGCGAAGATGACGTCAGAAGCGGGAAAACTACGGGCAAATCATTCAAGTGCCCTTGCCCGTGGGCGAGGCAATGCGTGCTGGCTTGGTTGGAATGTAGAGAGCATGTTGCCAGACACACGAAGTTAACCTGCGGAACTCCCTTGCAGTCAGTTTCAGATTTCAACTGTACACTTGACAGGAGAACATGTCTGTCCCGTGTGGCAAAGAACAGGTGTGGTCAAGGGAAGCCACCGTGCAATTAATTGACCTATATAGGCAGCACTCTTGCTGTAGTCCATGTTGTGCTACTCTCAGTCCGGTTGTGCTATCAGCCGCTGCCTGCCCTGGAGTGCCCGGTCTGCTATGTGCGCCTGGTATTGGGAAAAACCCTCCACCAACTGTTCGACCTGGTAACCCTGCTAAACAAGCGAGGAATATACGATCGACGGGGAGTACCCGGCGGTCAACTGCCCCTCGTCTGGACGGGCCCTTAGGCCACTCTGCTGGGACTGAAAATTTGCCAGTTCATTGTCGACCCGGACGATACATGACCCTGCGTCCTCCTGGGCGCCGCGACCTCACGCTGACCACTCAGCCTCTGCCGCCCTTGGCTTCGTTGCTGTTACTGTTCTTCCTTATCTTCTTGCTCTTGTATTTGTTTACTCTTCAATTTCATTGTACTTTCTCCTTTTTTTCATCTACTTACCTCTCTTTTGCGCTCCTCTTTTACTCGTTCTTCTTTTCCTTAATATATTTTTTTCATTTTTCATCATTAATATTGTTAATAATGTTATTAGTAGTAGTCTGGATTCGCCTTTTTTTTTTTATATTTGACACACACGGACAGGGACAGGGACAAAAATGATGGAAAAGACACTCCACTCCACTCACTCTCAAAGAACTTGGAATAATTTAATAATATAACAATAAAAATGAATATATGCCAAAAATTCTGCATCGCTGCAGACCCGAAGCTCCGCCGCAATACAACCAATTGAAAAAAAAGGAAAAAATGGAAAAGATATATTTGAGCTCTCTTAAAGGTGTCCAGCTCCTCCCTCCCCTCCTTCCCACGGCTCTGGTTCACACACACACACGCACTGGCACACGCACACACTTATAATCATCATTTTCCGGAGCCTTAATTACATAACCTTTGATCCTCCTTGTAATCCGCTGTCAAGGAAAAAAATATTGATAATCTTCTTTATGTGACCCGAACACACGCGGAGGAAAAAAACAAAACACCTGATTATCCTCCTCCTCCTCCTCTCTTTCCTACATAATTTCCATGCAGTTCTTCCATACTGCACAGTTCCTTTCCTGACAGTTTTGGAATGAGGGATGGGGGTGGGGGTGGGAAGGAGCTTGTCACAAACAGCTTCGTAAGGATCATCAGGTCTGCTGTTTGTTCTTTCTTTGTGTCTTTGTGCTCCTCCTCCTCCTCCTTCACCTTTGCTGCCCTGTGCCTCTGACTCGTAGATTAGAGATGGTACCAACAACAAACAGCCTAGTTAGGATCAAGAGGTCTGTTGCTGTTTGCTTTTCCTTTGTACTCTTTTGTGCTCCTCCTCCTCCTCCTCTTCCTCCTCCGCCGTTCTTCTCCTCCTCCTCTGTGAATGTCAACAGGAAAAGAATTTAATTAGTGAAAAGGCTTAGCGAAAGGACGAAAACATAATCCAAAATGAAATAAATTAAATAAACTAAAATATTTATTAGTTGTCCTCCTCTTGGCAACCTGTAATTAGATCTCACCTGTGTTACGGGTCACGTTCTTGTGTAGTACAGCTGGTCCCCCACATGGCTCGCTGCTTCTGTCTGGCCAGTGAGAGGGAGGCAGTACACCTAATGAATAAGTAAAAAAAGAGTAGCTATAAGACCTGCTAAGTGGTGGAT
Source organism: Eriocheir sinensis (assembly GCF_024679095.1). Taxonomy (NCBI): domain Eukaryota; kingdom Metazoa; phylum Arthropoda; class Malacostraca; order Decapoda; family Varunidae; genus Eriocheir; species Eriocheir sinensis. Next base: position 13,204,914 of record NC_066537.1, read on the forward strand.
GTTCTTGCTTGCTTCAGGCCGGTTAACATCATTCCTATTCCTATAAAGATTTACACTCGTCTCCCTGGCTGACGTGACCCATAGCAATAGTGTTTTGTGCTCACCTGTTTTCTAGTCATATTTTTAATGATTTTGCTCGTTGCTGGTTTGTTTTCATCTTAACCAGTCAATCAACCAGACAATCAATCAGTCCAGCAATCAACCAATCAATAAATCAACCAACCAACCAACCAGTCAGTTCATCAATACATTCAAAAGGTAAACCAGTCATAACAACCAAATCGTACCCAATAAATGAGAGAGAGAGAGAGAGAGAGAGAGAGAGAGAGAGAGAGAGAGAGAGAGAGAGAGAGAGAGAGAGAGAGAGAGAGAGAGAGAGAGAGAGAGAGAGAGAGAGAAAGAGAGAAAGGAAATCGGATTTAGCTCCCACACGGAAAAATAAATGTCCTACAGAAAATAAATCCCCTCGCAGTCACCGCGAATAACGAGCTGGGGAGAAGTGGAGAGGAGGGAAGGAGGGAGAGGGAACGAAGGAGGGTAATAAACAGGCGACAGGCGGAAGGAAAGAAGAGGGAAAGAGGCAGAAAGGGAATAAGTTAGGGAAGAAAGTGGAGAAGTAAGCAAGCGACGGGTGGACGAAAAGGAGGAGAAGGGGAGCGAAGAAGAGAAAAGAATGTGAAGACTTTTAGGTGAACGGAAAGGAGGAGGAAAGAGGACAAAGAAAGGGGGAAAGATATAGAGAAGGAAAATAAAGAAGCGACAAGTGGACGAAATAGAGCAGAAGAGGACAGGGATTGAGAGGAAAAGAGAGAGGGATGAAGGAGAGATATAAACAGGAGACTTGTTGAGGAAAAGGAGGAAAGAGGGAGCGAGAAAAAGAAAATAGCATGCAAATTACAGGTGAACGAAAATAAGGAAGAAAGAGAAGGAAGAAAGGGGAGGAATACGCAGGCAGAAGGTGGATGAAGGAAAGGAAGGGAGAGGTGGAGAAGGAAGGAAGGGAAGAAGGGGAGAAAAAAGCAAGCGACAGGTAGAGAAAGTGTAGGAAAAGAGAAAGTCAAAGAATGGAAGAAGTTTACAGATGAATGATGAAGAAAAAAAGCACATTAAGGAAAAGAATATGCACTCTACAGGTGGACGACGAGAAGGAGGAAAGAGCAGAAAGGGGAGAAGGAAAGAGAGAGGAAAGGAAGGTAAGAATAAGTACAAGTGGTGGAGGAAAAGAAATATGAAAGACAGAAAAAGTATTGAAAGAATAAGAAAAAAAAGGTAAAGAAATAAGGAGGCGACATGTGAACGAAAGGATGGAGGGAAGAGAGGAATGTAAAATAAGTAGAGAAGGAAGGACGGGAAGAAACAGAAGAGTGGTGGAGAGAAAAGGAAAAGAAAGGGAAAACAGGGCAGAAAAGGTAGGGAAAATGTAAAAGAGGGAGGAGGGGAAGAGTGTGAGCAATAAGCAGAAAATAGGTAGACGAAAAGGAGGTGAAAAGATGATAGAAAAGGTAGGGAAAGAAGGAAGGAAGAAAGATAAAATTATAAGAAAGCAGAGAGAGGGAAAGAGCAAGAAGCGGAGAAAAAAGCAGGCGAGAGGAGGCGGAAGAGGAGAAAAGAGGAAGCGAAAGAAGAAATACAAAATGCAGACTACAGGTGTACGAAGAGGAGGGAAGAGGCAGAGAGAGAAGGAAGGGTGTGAGAAGGAGAAAGAGGAGGAAGGGAAAAAAATAAACAAGCGACTGGTTGACGAAAGGGAGGAAGAGAGAGACGGAAGGAAGGAGAGAGAGAAACCGACAACAGGGGAACGAAAGGAAGGAAATGCAGGAGATAAGATAAAAGAGCAAGAGAAAAAAAGAAAAGAATACTCAGACTACATAGCGACGAAAAAAAAGGAGGAAAAGTGACAGAAAGGGAGAGAGAAAAGGAAGGGAAGAAATAAGTATACAAATGGTGCAAAAATAGAAGGAAATGGGACAGAAAGAGAAGGGAAATACGAAACGAAGGAAGGAAATTAACAAGCAGAAACGAAGGAAGGAAATTAACAAGCAGACTGCAGATGGTTGAAAAGGGGGAGGCAATAGAACAGAGAAAGTAGGGAGTGAGAGGAAAGAGAGAGAAGGAAGGGAGGAAGAGAATATGCAGATGACAAGCGTACCGAAAGAGGAAGGAGAGATAAGGCAGAAAGTGTACGGAGGAATAACGAAAGGGAAGAGAGAAAGGAAAAAGCAGACGATGGGGGAAAAAGATGAAGATAGCAGAAAGAAAAACAGTAGAAATAGGAGAGGAATGAATGAAAGATAAACAAACGACAAGAAAGAAAAGTGGGCAGAAATGGGAAAAAAAGAAAAAAGTGAAGAAAGAAGCAAACGATGGAGGGTGAAGAGAAAGAAAAGATGTCAATACAGATTGTATGACTGGGCGGATAAATGGCAGATGGAGTTCAATGTAGGGAAGTGCAATATTCTGAGTGTAGGTAGGAACAACCCCTCACATAACTATTGCTTAAATGACACTCTCCTAAGTAGGTCTGGGTGCGAGAGGGATTTAGGGGTCTTACTGAGCTCTGATCTCCGTCCAAGGAAAAAAAAGTAGACAATTTAAGAGATTAGGCCTAAGAAGAAAACAATTGTAACAAAGGAAAAAGACGAAAGGGAAGGCGAGGAGCGACGAGAGACGAAACGGATAGGAAAGCTAAGTAGGCCAAAGTAGGTCGAGAAAGAGAAGGAAAGAGGAGTGGAGGGGAACGTGAGATGGAAGGAACGGAAGGAGGAGGACAATATACTAAAATTAGGATAGAAAGGCGAGCATTAGAAAGGAGGGAGAAAATATGAACCGAAGATGGAATAGTCATAATAAAAAATATGGACAAAGAAAATAGGGAAAAAAAGTAGAGAAAGGAGGAAAGGATAGCCAAGGTAGACGATAAAGGAGTAATAAAGGGGAAGATAAAATTAGCCAGTAGAAAAGGGATAAGAATGAGAAAGAAAAGAAAGGAAAAAAGGGAAAGAAAGGAGAATAAGTAGACGGAAGGAGAACAAGTGAAGGGTAAAGGTGGATGGAGGGAAGGAAAGGAACAGAAGAAACAAGAATGAACAGGGAGGTTATGAAGAGAGGGAAGTGCAGTGAGGCAAACTAAAAGGAAGAAGAAACAAGGGAGAGAGACACAATGAGGAAGGGATTGTTAGCAGGTACAAAAAATAAGGTAAAGAAAATAAATAACGCAAAAATAGAAACAAGACGAAGGAAGGAGGAAAGCAGGCAGGATAAAAAAGAACAAAACCTTAGAAAAAGTTTTAAAAATGGAAATGAAAACAGGAGAAAGATGAAACAGGGAAAGAAGATGGAGAGAAGGAAACAGGAGACAGTTGAAAGGGAAAAAGGGATACGGAAAACGGAAAGGGAAAAAGATACGGAAAACGGGAATGATAAAAGAAAACAAACGGAAACTGAAGAAAGATAAAATACGGAAAGACGATGAAGGACGAAGGGAAAAACAGGAAAATCAAGGGAAAGGGAAACAGGAAGAAGCAAAAGAGAAAGCGAAAGAGGAAGAGGAGGAACACAGCAAACGAATACATGCTGAAAGAAAGGGCGAGAGAGCAAAGGGGTGGAAAGAGGAAGAGGAAGGGAAAGAGGAGGGGAAAACCTTAGCAGACTTTGGAATATATGAATACCCAAATCAGTCCCTTACCTCCACCTGCATGCTAATTACCTTGGGGGCGCCGGGTAGGTAGGCAGGCGGATTGGGAGGCGTATGGGTAAGGGATGGTAGGCAGGGCGGAAAGGAAAGGAAGGAGGTGGAAAGGTAGATAATAGGGAGGTTGATAGGTAGGTTTGTGTGTGTTTGGTAGGAAGGCAGAGGTAGGTAGGTTGGAATATAGGTAAATGGGTAGTTAGGTCAGTAGGTAGGTAAGAATGAATGAATAAAGGAAGGAAGGAAGAAAAAAGAGGAAGGAAGGAATTAAGGAAGAAAAAGGAGAGGAAGGAAGAAAAAGAAAGAAAGGTAGAGTGTTAGGAAAGAAGGTATGTAGGCAGATGAATAGGAATGAATGAAAGAATGAAAAATGGAAGGAAATAAATAATGAAAGAAGAAAAAGAAAAAGAAACGTAGAAAGGGAGATGGGCAAGTAGACAGGAAGTTTGGTAGATGGCTAGGCATAAGTAGATAGAAAGGAAGAAAGGAAAGAAGGAAAGTTGTAGGTAAAAAGGAAGGAAAGAAAGGAAGGCAGGATAGAAGGGATGCAGGTAAGGACGAAAAAATAGGGAGGTAGACAAGTAAGGAAACTGACATATAATTAAGAAAAGGAAGAAAGGAAAGTAGGGAGATAGAAACGAAGAAAAAAATGGAAAAGAGGCAGGTACAGAGGCTTATATATAGGTAAGTAAAAGACGAGACGAAAGTACGGAGGAAGAAACTAAAAAAAAAGGAAAGATAGGCAGGTACAGAGGCATATATATAGTGTTAAGTCACCAAAAGAAGGGGTGACAGCTTTTAGTGAAATAACAACTCTAAAGTAAAACCGTTAAATTAAAGACATAATTATACTTAAATTACACTTAATTTTACACAGATCAAAGAATATCCCCAGGTATGATCAGTAATTACCCTTTGTGACAGGGTGAGATGAATAACAGAAACAATGAAACAATAGGTGATGTATCCTCCTCGGTATATCCGTCCCTGTACCTTACCGCCAATGAGGTGATGTCGCTGTATGATATAAATCCAGTGAGAGGTAGACACCTTAACACCCGATGAGGCTAGACTGCTTCCCACTGGCAGGCCGGGTGCTTATATAGCTTCTGATGAAGCCCGGCTTGCTTCGCTCGAGGTGTCGAGGTCTGATGGTTGGGGCTCGTTATTAGGATGAAGGTGATGGTTTGTTAAGTGGAACGAGCACCCGGGAACGACCCTCGAGCGTACGCCTTGAAGGGTCGTTACAATAGGTAAGTAAAAGACGAGAGAAAAGTACGGAGGTAGAAACGCAGAAAAAACGAGGAAAAGATAGACAGGCACTGAGGCTTATGTATTGGTAAGTAAAAGACGAGAGGAAAGTACGGAGGTAGAAACGCAGAAAAAAAGGAAAAGATAGGTAGGTACAGAGGCTAATATATAGGTAAGTAAAGGACGAAAGGAGCAGTAAATAGCGGGCTTTTTTTTTCATTATTGTCTTTTTTTTCCCCCTTGCACTGTCTCCTCTGCTGTAAAAAAAAGGGAGGTACAAACGAAGAAAAAAAAAGGAAAAGATAGGCAGGTACAGTCTTATTTATAGGTAAGTAAAAGACGAGAGGAAATTAGGGAGACAGAAACGAAGAAAAAAGGAAAATGGTAAGACAGGTGACCAGGGTTATGTAATAGGTAAGCAAGAGAGTGGTGGCGAGGCCTATGAGGGAACCAACACCCGTGGAAGGAAGGAGAATATTTATACGGAAACTTGTCGCTGGCTGAGAGCTGAAAAACGTGTCGGCGGTCCAAAGTCACGCCTCGAGGACTAGCGACGGACGTGTAGGGAGGCGGGCCGAGTGAGGGGTTTTGGGCTTTAATTATAGGGGCGGGGAGAGAAGTGGGAGGGAGGGAGGGTGAGGGGGTGGGGTTTCAGGGGTGTCTTGTCCATATTAATGATGTCCTGGTGACCCTGAGTTAATGGTACCTCCTCGGATGTGATTAATAGTGAAGTTGCTGTTGTAGTTGTTGCTTGTTTGTTTGTTTGTTGTTATTGTTGGTGGTGGTGCTCCTTCTAATTGATGCTATTGGGACTACTACTACTACTACTATCTTACCAAACTTCTACCATCTCTCCTCCTCCTCTCCTCCTCCTCATCTCCTCCTCTTCTCCTCCTCTTTCCCTTCCTCTCTTTCACTTCCTCCTCTTCATCTTCCTCTTCCCTTTCCTCTTCCTCCTCATCATCATCATCACCACCTTCATTAACACACACACACACACACACACACACACACACACACACACACACACACACACACACACACACACACGCACACACACACGTATACATATTGCACGCGCGTGAGGATCAATGAACAATCCATTAAGAGGAGCAAAAGGATGAGTCTTGCCGCGCCATTAAGCAACACTCCGCGTCGCTAAGTCTTATTGTGTGTATTCTTTAATATTTATTTTAGCAGAACATTTAAACATTGAAGGAAAGGAGAATTAGTGTACCGAAGTGTTCTGTGTTACATTAAGTTTATTTTGTTTATCTCTCTCTATCTCTCTCTCTCTCTCTATCTATCTATCTATCTATCGCTCTCAACATTAGTGGAATATTCTACGTATGCCCACTGTTACCGCTGGCAGTCATATTATGTTTTATGTGCCTGTGTGTGTGTGTGTGTGTGTGTGTGTGTGTGTGTGTGTGTGTTTAGTGACGTATATTTTTGTGTTTGTCCTGTTTCTTGTTATTCTTGTTTCGTTTTATTACTTTATTTATTTGTTTATTTAGTAGCAGTAGTAGTAGTAGTAGTAGTAGTAGCAGTTGTAGTTATTTTAGTTATTGTTTTCTCCGTCATATTCTTCTTCTTCTTCTTCTTCTTCTTCTTCTTCTTCTTCTTCTTCTTCTTCTTCTTCATCTTCTTCTTCCCCTCCTTCTCCGTGGCTGTTATTTGTCGGGTGTTCCAAGTCCACTAAACGATAACTATTGTCTCTGCCGCCGTGATTAACCGTGATTCTGTGTGTGTGCGTGTGTGTGTTGGTGTGTGTGTGTGTAATTCACCTCTCGGTCTGCTGCGGGTCTCTGTCGAGACAGCCAGCCGTTCCCCTACGGAAGAGCACAGAGCTCGTAGTACCGATCTTTGGGTAGGACTGAGACCACTCACACACAACACACCGCTACAACGAGGTCACAACTCCTTGCTTGACGTCGCGCACCTACTCACTACTAGGTAGGTATGGGTAGGCGGTGGCTGAAGTGGTAGCGTGCTGGGCCCATATTCACCACGTGATGGACGACACGAGTTCGAATCCCTACGCTACCACCTCGGATTTTCCAGTCACCGCCGAGTGGCTTAAAGCTACCCACATGCTGTCCTGAAGACCACCCATCAACCCGGACTCTAGAGGAAACCGTCCAAGAATCAAAAACGAGTTACGGGGGGCAGCATGAGCCAAGAGAGGATGGCGCCACTATAAACACTTGCCTGCGCCATGACGGGCTGGGGCCGAATACCATCCAGGCCCCTCAAGCAAGCCTACCGGCGCAATAGGCGGAGACGTAAAAAAAAAAAAAAAAAGTGAACAGGGGCTACACGTAAAAGAAGAAAAACCCAACTTATCTTCACCCGGACAGAGAATCGAACCCCGGTCCTTCTGATTGTGAACCAGACGCTCTACCCCCGAGCTACCGGGCCGTGAGAGAGAGAGAGAGAGAGAGAGAGAGAGAGAGAGAGAGAGAGAGAGAGAGAGAGACCATCATAAAACTTGAAAATAATTTGAAGTAAAAAAGTGTTTCCCATATTTGGTGGAGAACACGCTTTCTCTCTTTCCTCGGGCTGAGAAACTGTTGCCATAAATCACCAAATGAAGTTTTGTCGGACGGAACGAAACGAACGATGTCAAGAGAGAGAGAGAGAGAGAGAGAGAGAGAGAGAGAGAGAGAGAGAGAGAGAGAGAGAGAGAGAGAGAGAGAGCATAACCGAGAAAATAAAGCTTCCAAGTACCTTCTAAATAACTCAAAATATAACGATAATAATAATAATAATAATAATAATAATAATAATAATAATAATAATAATAATAATAATAATAATAATAATAATAATAATAGCAATAAAAGCAACAAGCATTAAGCAAAATACCTCCTAGTTTAATCTCCCTTTCGTTCTGGGAGATAAAGAAAATAAAAATAGGGAGGGAAGGGAAGTCAGTCTGCTCGCGCCCTAAAAAGGAAGGTTAAAAAAAAAAACAGGTATAAAGAAAGAAAATGAAATAGAGGAGGAACTTTCCCGGGCGAACTTGGCTTAATCAGAGACCCATTTAGGTGTGTGTGTGTGTGTGTGTGTGTGTGTGGATGGGTGCTATCTCTCTCTCTCTCTCTCTTGTTCGTAAGAGATCGCACTTTGAGTTTAGTTTGGGAAGAAAAAGTGTATTAAGAAATGAATGAGAGAGAGAGAGAGAGAGAGAGAGAGAGAGAGAGAGAGAGAGAGAGAGAGAGAGAGAGAGAGAGAGAGAGAGAGAGAGAGAGAGGTTTCTATTTTTCATCATTTCACTTTTTTAAGAGTTGCTAGACACGAATTTGCTCCTCCTCCTCTTCCTCCTCCTCCTCCTCCTCTTCTTCCTCTTCCTCTTCCTCCTCTTCCTCCTCCTCCTTTTTAGTTGTACTCAGGAGGCAACGACGAGGAAGAAATATGGTGTTTAGTTATCTCGAGGAGGAGGAAGAAGAAGAGGAGGAGGAGGAAGAGGAGGAGGAGGAGGAAGAGGAGGAGGAGGAGGAGGAGGAGGAATAGGAGGAGGAGGAGACAAGGAGGCAAAGTGGATAATTAATGATGTTGTCTGTGGCTTGGTTATGAGAGAGAGAGAGAGAGAGAGAGAGAGAGAGAGAGAGAGAGAGAGAGAGAGAGAGAGAGAGAGAGAGAGAGAGAATTAATAATATCCTAACTGACACTGGAGATAAAATTTTGAAGAGCAGGAGACGAGGAGGAAAAAAAGTAATGGAGAGTAAAATTTTGATGAGTGGAAAAAAGTTGGAAAGGGAAAAGCAGTCGAGATGATAATGGAAGGGAAGGAGAAATGGGAGAGGAGAAAAAGTGAAGAGGTGAAGATAGATAAGAGAGAATTGAAAGATTAAATAAAGGGAGAGGAGGAAATGAGAAAATGGGATAGAATAGGATAAAAAAGAACAAAAGGAAGAAAATAGGAAGAAGGAAAAGAAAGAAAAAAAGTAGAAGAAACTGACTAAGGAAGGAATAGAAAGATAATAAGGAAAAAAGAAGAAATGAAATGAAAAGAAAAAAAATTGGAACAAGTGGAAAACGTGGAAGGAAGTAGAGAATGATAATAAGAAAAGAAAACAAGAAATGAGAAAGGAAATAAAATAAAAGAAATAAGAAAGGAAAGAAATACAGTGCAAGAATTAAGAAAATGAAAAGAAATATAGTCCGATAAACAATGATAGGAAAAATGAAGAAAATGTTAATGAAAGAGAGAAACTAGAAATATTAGTGAAAAAATAAAGGAAAGAACTGCATGAAAATAATGAGATGGCGAAAAATGACGAAGAAAAACGGGAATAAAGAGGAAGTGGAAAAACGTTATTTGAAAAGAGAAGAGAAAGGGTACGGATGACAAAAAGAAAAATACGGAGATGGGAGAAAAAAGAAGGAAATAAAGAACAGGATGAAATAATCGAATGAATAATAAATAATAAAAGAATATATATAAAAAGAAATAGGCGTCAGAGAAGAAACTAGTATTTGAGGATGACAAGAAGTGAGAGAGAGAGAGAGAGAGAGAGAGAGAGAGAGAGAGAGAGAGAGAGAGAGAGAGAGAGAGAGAGAGAGAGAGAGAGAGAGAGAGAGAGAGAGAGAGAGAGAGAGAGAGAGAGAGAGAGAGAAATGTGCAGTGTATTACTATTTTACTCCTTTCCAGCAACAATCCAGCCTCAAAATATAGTAAGTCAAAGATAGCTAGAAGGCAACACGAAATCCCTGCCTTGTACCAGAATAAAAAAGTATGTCCTCCTAACACACTGCCACCAGAAAAAAATATTGAACTGTGGGAAAGGCCAAGAGCAGAAAGTGAAAGAGGAAATAAATGAGACAGGTGATATAGGGAAGGGTATGGCGGCTGTCACAAGCTTCTCAGATATGACAGGGACGCAGAAAATTCAAAAGGCATGACTACCAATGAGAAAATTTTGCCTCAGGTGGAAATGGCTTGAAATTAACCCTCCCTTCTCCTCTGGTCACCCATTTATATTTTCGTTTTTTTTTATATATAGAAGCAGAGACATAGGTATTTATTCTGGTACTAGGCAGGAATAGGAAGAAGGAAGAGAAAAAATAGTTGAAGAAACTGAGTGAGGAAGGAAAAGAAAGATAATAAGGAAAGAAGAAGAGAGTAGAAAAAAAAGAAAGATATGAACTAGTGGAAAACGAGTAATAAAGCCTCAACCATTAATGTTAGCCTTATCAGTTGAAAGGTTTGTTTTGAAAAGAAGAAAGGGGTTAGCATGCTGGACGTCTTATACTATGCTATTCTAGTTTTGATCTGTTTTGCCATTCAGCTGCTTCCTTTACTGTAAAAAAAGGAACCATGGCAGCAGAATGACTCGACAGATGGCGTTTAAGTGTCGTGTAATTGGCCTTCTAGCAAACACTACTCCTCCATAAAACTTGGAGAAAGAAACAAAATGGAAAGCCGCAATTAATACCAGAAGAAAAAAAAGAAAATAAGAACAAGAAAAAGAAGATAAAGAGGGTATAAAAAGGGTAGAAAGAAGATTAAATTAACAAGAAAATTAATTTCGAGAGGAACATAAAAATTAGATGCAACTTCTTGTGATCTTTATTCTTCACATTTTT
>NC_066537.1:13217944-13240444 GCF_024679095.1 Eriocheir sinensis
ACCGAAGCATGTACCACCGTGGTCAAACCCTTGTAGTGGTGTCTCAGTGGTCGAAGTGTTGTCGCCCTCGCTGGTGCACTGATCAGTAATATCTAACTTTGTATGTACTTATCTGTTTACCTATTTATCTGTTTGTGTCAATCTATATCTGTCCATCCATCCATGTTTTATTTTGTTAGTGAATTCCTATATATAAATCATTTCGAAGTTTTCAGAAATAGCAGCAGTCTCATAAAATGCAACATGTTAAACGAATGAGTCAATTTCTGGTATTTTCAGAATTTCATATCGCTACCAATCGTTTCTTTGTCTAAATTTACTTTTTTTGTGTGAGTGGGAGCGATTGATATCTTTCCATAAATATCATCAGTCTCATTAGGTTTTAAGTGGGACAAACTTTCTCTAGACGTGTAAAAGAGAAAATGGGGGGAGGGGGGGAATTTTATGGATTAATAAATATTAGTGTTTCGCTAAGAGCATGTTGTATCTAATCGTATGAGAGAGAGGAATTTTGAAGTGTCCAAGGTACAAGTTCGTAAAATTCTCTTTGTGAGTGAACATGATTCAGAAATTACCTATAAAGAACATAACTTTTCATGATTACAAATAACACCACAATCTCTACGTATGGGAGTGGAAGCGACTCTGAAATTATGTACAACTCAATTCCATACGAACAAATCACAAAATGATCTCTAAGTGGATGAGTAAAAGCGATTCAGAAATTACTCGTATAAATAACTCAACCTCATACAAACAATTTCATTTCACACACATAATTACCTCCTTTTCAGACCGTCAGATTTCCCCGCTTCATACATGTATACATTACGCGACTCCACGGGGTACAGGTCGGCAAAAGTGCTCTCCCTCTACATCCGTCGGCATGAGTGGCTGCAGCGGAGCGGTGGTAGGGGCCGCGGCGCTAAATTATTCACTGGCGGTGGTACGGTTAATTATGACGGTCTTGTAGGCTGGGATTAATATATACACCCGGCCGCTTAGTAGGAGTGGGGAGGGGAGTGAGGAGAGTAGGGGAGAAGGGATATGGATTGGTGGGATGGTTCGCTACATAAGTCTTAGGGTCAAGCCGGCCATGTTTCATTACTGTAACTTTGTGTGTGTGTGTGTTGTGTGTGTGTGTGTGAGTGTGAATGTGAATGTGTGTGTGTGTGTGTGTGTGTGTTCCTGTGCGTGTTATCCGTGTTTTATTATACACTCTTTCGTTACCAGCGTGTGGTTTTGTGTTTCATGAGTTTGTACGTGTGGGATGCGCGGAACGGGTCATGGCAACTCAGTATTACTACTACTACTACTACTACTACTATTACTACTACTACTACTACTACTACTACTACTACTACTACTACTACTACTACTACTACTACTATTACTACTACTACTACTACTACTACTACTACTACTATTACTACTACTACTACTACTATTACTACTACTACTACTACTACTACTACTACTACTACTACTACTACTACTTCGTTTACCATCTAATTAAAAAAATACTGACACAATGGCAACTATTTTTTTCTTTACTGATAATTTTTTTTATTTATATCTATACTATTGTTTTTAATTTTACTCCTACTTTATCTATTCCTCCCCCTCAAAAACGAACATGCAAATGAGCTAATTGAAACGTTAACCAAAACAAACAAACACGTAAACAAACAAACAAACAAAACCAATCCAAAATAAACACGAGTGAACTTTTGCCCTTTTACCCTCCTCCTCCTCCTCCTCCTCCTCCTCCTCCTCTTCCTCCTCCTCCTCCTCCTCCCCTTTCTCCTTTATCCAACCCATTACAGACAGAAAAAAAACGCAATTCTACATTTAATTAGGTTATTATGGAAATGTGTGTGTGTGTGTGTGAGAGAGAGAGAGAGAGAGAGAGAGAGAGAGAGAGAGAGAGAGAGAGAGAGAGTGTGTGTGTGTGTGTGTGTGTGTGTGTGTGTGTGTGTGTGTGTGTGTGTGATAATTGTGCTTCATATTGCTGGTTTCATTGTAGTTCTGTTTCGTTAAGTGCCAGTTTTGTGTTTATTAATATCGGATTAGCAAGACAGGGAGGAGGAGGAGGAGGAGGAGGACAGAGAAGGGGAGGAGAGAGGAAAGAAAGTGAGAGGGAAACGAAGGAGGGAGGAAAGTGAGAGAGGAAGAGAAAAGAGAGAGGAAGCTGATAGAGAAAGAGAGGAAGAGAAGATAGAGAAGGTGGCAGAGAAAGGGAGGAGAGAAGAAAAGAGAGGGAGGAAAATGACATGAAAAGGAGAAGAGAGGAAGAGAAGGAAGAGATAATAGAATAAGATTAAATATGGCTATAGAGGTAAAAATGAGACGGAAATAGAATGGAAGGGAGAATTAAGAAGAGAAGAATGAGAGAGAGGATGGAGAGAGAGAGAGAGAGAGAGAACAAGAAGCTTGGTGGACAAATGAAGTGCTTTGTGTGGTCTCTCTCTCTCTCTAATCAATGTGAATGTTGGAATTTCCGGAAACCTGTTATCTTTTTTAGCTGATGTACTGTTTTTTGTTTTATTATTTGTTTTGCCAAGTGCATGTTTTTTTTTTTTTGTGTGTGTGTGTGTGATACGTTATAAGTTATCTAATTGCTCCATATGTTTTATGTATTTAACACTTCAGGGATTGGAGGTGTGAGGAAACATGAGTCAGTCAATGAGCGAGCGAATACGTGAGTGAGTGAACGAATGAGTCAGAGAGCGAGTGAGTGAGTGAGTGAGTGTCAATTAGTGAATGAACTAGGAAGTCAGTTAACGAGTAAGATATTGAGTGAATAAATGAAATAACTAAAAAGCGTGAATCAGTGACTCATCAAAGGAATCAGTTATTGCTAGTCAGTGAATCATCATGCATCGTTGCTGGTTGACTCACGCGAAAGGTCATGTGTAAATATCTGCAAGGAAGTGAGTCAGTAAGTGAATAGGAGGTGTATGAATCGGCTTTTGAGTCAGTGAAGGGATCAGTCAGCGCTTGAGGCAGTGAGTCATTGAGGCGGCGCTGCGGGAGGCACAAGGAAGGTCTGGAGTAATTACGCGGCTTGGCGAGGCTCGGGGTTGATTGGCAGGCGGCTGAAAAGCATCTTCCGTGAATTGGTTTGTTATTCATCCGGCGCTTCATTCAGGCTCTCCTCCTCTGTCCCCGCTTCCCACGCGTCAACCTCTCATTCATATCCTTTACTCTTCCTCCCTTTTCCTTCCTTCGCTTCACCTTCTCTCCCTTTCTCTTCTCTTAGGCCTTACACTTTCTTTTTCTACTCTCTCTCCATCATCTTCCTTTTGTCTTCTTACCCTTATCCTTTCTTCTTTTACTCCCCCTCTCCCTCTTCTTTCTTTTGTCTTCTTACACCTATGCTTTCTTCTATTACTCTCCCTCTCCCTCATCTTCTTTTTACCTTCTTAAATTTACACTTTCTTGTTTTATTCTCCCTCTCCCTCATCTCTCTCTTCCTTCGTCTTTTCATCGTTGTACTTTCTCCCTATACTCTCCCTTATTCCATTCTCCCCCCTTTCTTTTGCCTTTCCTCTTCTCCCTTTCTCTCCCTTGTCTTACACTCTCCCCCTTTCTTAACTACTTTCTTTCTTAACCCTTTCCCTTTTCCTCCCTTCACACATTTCACTTTTTAACTTCCTTCACTTATTCCTCCCCTTTTCCCTCCTTTCTATTTTATTATGTTTTTTTTCCTGACTCTTACCCCTTTTTCTACCCTGTATCCCCCTCATCCCTTTCTTCTTTCACTTCTTTCCTTTCACTCTTTTCTCCTCTCCATCCCTCCCACTGAGTTTGTTTACCTGTCTTCTAACATTCATTCTCTCTTCTCTTCAACCATCCCGTTTCACCTTTCCATTCTCCATTCTCTATCCCTCCTCTTTCATTCCTTTTTATTCCTCTCCCCATCCCTCCATTTTTTCCCCTCTTCCTCCTCCTCCTCCTCCTCCTCCTCCTCCTCCTCCTCCCCTCCTCTCTTCCTCCGTTCACCATGTTTGTTTGACGCATGATGAGAGGTTTAAACACACACACAAACACACACGCACACGCACACGCACGCTCACTTGCTACAAATTGACTCTTCCCCGCCCGGCAGTGTATTTACTAACATGTATATGCATTTTTACCATACATATATTCCCGCCTGCTTGTATATTTTTATCTGTATTTCTCCCTTCACTTTATGCTACAATTTCTGTGGATTTTAGTCCCCGCGTCGCCTTTGTCGGGAGTGTTTATGCTTCCACCTCTCTCTCGCTTTACTTTCTATTTCGTTTTAATTTCTTTTTATTTCTAGCAAAAGTGTGCATGTCCGCAAGAACAACAACAACAACAACAACAACAACAACAACAACAACCATCACCACCTCTCGACCTCTATTATTAGCCCTGCCACCACCACCACCACCACCACCACTACTTCCAACACCGACACCAACACCAACATTACTCTTTAGACACAAACACTAATGACCTAACCAGCACCAAACAATAGAACTGTTAGAACTATTAGAACTATTAGAAGGGGTAAACGCTACGCCATCACCACCCCCACTACCACCACCATCAACACCATCAACAACACCATCAACAAGCACATAAACAAGAGAGAGAGAGAGAGAGAGAGAGAGAGAGAGAGAGAGAGAGAGAGAGAGAGAGAGAGAGAGAGAGAGAGAGAGAGAGAGAGAATTAGAGATAATCACTCATGGGAGGAAGTTATTATTTTTGCCTCCTCGTCTTTCTTTCTGTCGCATCGAGAGAGAGAGAGAGAGAGAGAGAGAGAGAGAGAGAGAGAGAGAGAGAGAGAGAGAGAGAGAGAGAGAGAGAGAGAGAGAGAGTAAACGTTTCCTATTTTATAAAGTGGTTGATATTTTTACTTTTTGCCGTTTCATTTTTGTCGATTGATGTGTGTGTGTGTGTGTGTGTGTGTGTGTGTGTGTGTGTGTGTGTGTGTGTGTGTGTGTGTGTGTCTGTGTGTTTGTGTGTGTGTGTGTGCGTCATCCACTCGTGTACACTCCCCCAAATAAGCGTGTATGTACGTACGAAAATATGCATGTGCTTTGAATTCATGTATGTTATTTTTCCTGGTGTGCGTTTGTGTGTGTGTGTGTGTGTGTGTGTGTGTGTGTGTGTGTGTGTGTGTGTGTGTGTGTGTGTGTGTGTGTGTGTGTGTGTGTGTGTGTGTGTGTGTGTGTGTGTGTGTGTGTATCAGTCAATCTATCTGTAGTTGTATTTGACTGACTAACCAATATTCTTTGTCCTTATATCTCTCTCTGCAAGTGTGTATAAATCTGAATCTGTTGAGGAATTGGTGTGTATGTATGTATGTATGTGTGTGTGTGTGTGTGTGTGTGTGTATGTATGAATGCATGAATAAAGGAGTGAATGAATGTATGTTTGTATTCTCTCTCTCTCTCTCTCTCTCTCTCTCTCTCTCTCTCTCTCTCTCTCTGTTATTCTTGGACATAATTAATTTCGACATCTCGCATCATCCAAATTCGACTTCACTCCTTCATTATTTGTGTTCCGCGGCGCTACTTTGCTCCGAGGTATGTGGATTTCCTGACTTGCTTTTCGTGTTTGTGAATTTACACGCACCACCTTCTGTATTAATTTTGCATGTGTGTGTGTGTGTGTGTGTGTGTGTGTGTGTGTGTGTGTGTGTGTGTTCTGTCTCCCAGTATATTTCTCCGTGTCAAAGTGTCTCTCTGTAGATTAATTTATTATCCGTCTAATTATTTGTCTGTCCGTGTCTGTTTTTCTTTCTCGTTTCTCGTTTTCTCTGTATCGTCTAATGATTTCCCTTTCCATCTGTCTACCTGTCTTTTTACCTGTTTTATCTACATTTCCACCCGTACGTCACCTGCCTTCCTACCAATATATTTTCCACCATTCTATCTTTTTACCCAACACCTTACCTATCTCAATACATTTTTATCTGTCTACCTCTTTGCCTAACCCAATTTATTTTATACCTTTCCATCTTTCCACCTGTCAACCAACCTTTCTCTCTACTTTTCCATCTGTTTGTCTACTTATCTATCTGGCTGTATTTCCTCTACCTGTATATATAATTTTCTACCTGTCAGAATACCACCTCCCCACCTGAGTATCTACCTGTCTTCCTACATCTACCTACCGTTTCCACTCACCTGTCTGCCCACCTGTCGTTGCCCTCGCCTCGTCTCCAGGTGGCACAGGTTAATGGGATGTGGGATGAGACTCAGGTGTTCTAGTCTCAGGCAGAGGGTCAATCTCTCTCTCTCTCTCTCTCTCCGCGGATCAATACCCGGCTTTCCCTCTGCACAGCGCCCGAGGTTAGGTATACATATGTACGTACTCGTGTGTACATTTGTGTATGTATACGTGTGTTCGTGAGTCTGTGTATGTGTAAACGGCAGAACGACATACCAACGATCCGTGTGTGTATCTGTGAACGGTTGGGGTGTGAAGGGTGTCTATTCCTCCTCCTCTTCCTCCTCCTCCTCCTCATCTTCCTCCTCTGATTCCTCTTTCTCCGACTCATCTTCCTCCTCCTCCTCCTACGACTACTACTCCTCCATCCCATTACTCCTCCTCCTCCTCCTCCTCCTCCTCCTCCTCCTCCCCCTTGGTTTGCCTAGGGATGTACTTTTACTTGATTTTTAGCTCACCTGTTTGTTTACCTGTTTGTTTGTTTGTGTTTACTTTCTTTTCCTACTTGCGTGTTTGCTTGATTTTCTTCGTATGTTGTGTTTTTTTCGTTGTTTTCTTTTAATTGGCTTCGGGATGCTGTATTGACTTCCATGTGTGTGTGTGTGTGTGTGTGTGTGTGTGTGTGTGTGTGTGTGTGTGTGTGTGTGTGTGTGTGTGTGTGTGTTTGTGTGTTTCAATTTTTTTTCCAACACTTACAGAAAAGAAAAAATAATATATTTTCATTGCTTATTTATTCTTTGCTCTTGACTATATAACTTTTAACTCTCTCTCTCTCTCTCTCTCTCTCTCTCTCTCTCTCTCTCTCTCTCTCTCTCTCTCTCTCTCTCTCTCCTTCCCTCCTCCCTCTCTCCCTCCTTCCCTCCTCCGTCTTTCTCTCTCACTAACTCTAATAACCTCTTGTTAGTCTAGTTGTTACCACACTCAACTCGGGGACCAAAGTTCGAGTCTGGGGCAATGAGGAGACAGGTAAGCCGTGACTCCCGCCCTTTAGCACCTGTTCGCCTTGCAAAGTGTCGGTGTGGTTTTAAAAAGAGAAGTTGTGGCCTGACTTTTTCGCGGGGGGAGGCGGGGGTCGGATGGACAGTTGCTGCAGTGGTGGTGTCTCTTTGAGTGTGAGGAGAATTGAAGGTTAAAGAGCATGGGAAGCGAGAGAGAGAGAGAGAGAGAGAGAGAGAGAGAGAGAGAGAGAGAGAGAGAGAGAGAGAGAGAGAGAGAGAGAGAGAGAGAGAGAGAGAGAGGGAGAAAAAATGTGTGAAGAGAATTGAGAGTAAAAAGGTATGGAGAGAGAGAGACAGAGGGTGTGAAGAGAATAAAGTAAAAAAGCATGGAAAAAGAATGTGAAGAGAAGTAAATGTAATAGAGTATGGAAAGAGAGGGTGAAAAGAACTGAGATTAAAAGAGTATATAAAAGAGAGGAAGTGAAGAGAATTGGTAGTAAAAGAGAAATTAGAGAGAAATACTGAATGTGGGAAGAGAAGGAAATAAATGTATATATTGCAAAAGACATTTAGATTAATTTTGAGGTAACTGGAGAAAGAGAATAAGAATTTGAGAAGAGGGAGATTGTGTTTGAGGAATGAAGAGGAAAAGATGACAAAAATAATAAGAATGTAAGTAGGAATTAAGATGAAAAGATTAGTAAAAGAATAAGATGTAAGATGTAAGGCAACGTGTATGCTGAAGAACAAGATAGGGAAAGGGAATACAAAGAAAATATGATTAAATGAGTGAGAATGCGAGAAGACAAAAAAAAAACGTTATTACTGTAGATGGCGAGAAAAAGTAAAATGAGAGAATTAGAAGAACACAATAGGAGAAGATGGTGAGAGGAAGAAGGAGTGAAAATAAATACGGAAAACAAAGGGAGTGAAAGGAGAAAAAAGGAATAAAATGAAAGCAGATGAAGATGAATGCGATGTTTTGTTTCAGTAATTTACTCTGTACGACAAGAAAGTAGAACACACACACACACACACACACACACACACACACACACACACACACACACACACACACACACACACACCGAGAGGAGCATTAATTGGACGCGTTTCGGTTCATGTACACGCGGAAAAAAACGCACATGGAACTTCCTTTCTCTGTGTGCGACACGAATTAGAACGTGGACGGAAAGTTTACCTCAGCCCCTCCCTCCCTCCCTCCCTCCCTTCCTCTCCTACCTCCCTCCCTCCCTCCTTTTTTGGACAGTAGAGGATAGAGGGATGGAAGGAACGGAGAATTAGGGAGAGAGAACAAATTGATGGGCCCTCCCTCCGTCTTCCTCATTTCCTTCTTCTTTCTCCCTCTCCCTCCCTTTCTCTCCCTCTCTAGTCTGTAAAGGGCTTGAGGAAGGGAAGGAAAGAAGAATAGAGGAGATAGGAGATGGTGAGGTTTAGAGGAAATGAGAAAATGGCAATAAGAAAGGGAAGTAGGAAATGAATGCAGATGGAAATAAACAGAGCAGAGGAATCAAGAAAAAGAGAGAGGTGAAGGGATAAAGAATGTAAGATAGATATTGATAAATCGTGGAAATAAATTAAAAAAAGAATGGTAGAACAGGTGAGGAGATTGAAATGGAGAGAATAAAGTAAAGGAAAAAGGAAAAAATGGTATGAAAATAATTAGAAATATAATGGTCAAATGTACAAACACCGGGGAAACGTGAAGGGAAAACATACAGGGTCAGAAAAAAGAAAGAAAACGTGGAATATCATACAGTAATAGATAAAAAATAGAAATTTAACGGAGTAAGGACTGAAAGACGAGAAATACAATACACAATGAACTTTTCGAGTGAAGAAGGTACAAAAATTATAAAAACGCGAGAAAAATAGAACAGATGAAAACATTAGGAAGGAAAACGAAAACACTGAAGGAAAACTAATAGAGATATATGAAAAATGGAAATGTCGAGAATAAAGGAGGTACAGAAAAAAGAGAAAACTAACGAAAAAAATATTAAAACGAAAAAAAAACACCATTGGAAAGTGAGCAGTAAAACAGGCTAAAATAACGAAGAAAGAATATACAGAGAAGAGAGAATGGAAATTTGGAGGGTGAATGAGACACAGAGGGAGGGAGGAGAGGAAGACAAGAGTGGAGTGATAGATGAATGGAGGGAAGAGGTGAGGGAAAGGTGTAAAAATAGAGGAAATGAGAAACGATGGAGGAAAGGTGGAATTTGCACAAAGGGAGGAATAGGGAGATAGAGAAAAAGAAAAGAAGGGGAACGAGAAGAGGTGTGTGTGTGGAGAGAGAGAGAGAGAGAGAGAGAGAGAGAGAGAGAGAGAGAGAGAGAGAGAGAGAGAGAGAGAGAGAAAACGCAAAACACACCCTCGACTTCATATAATGTTTGGTTTGTTCATTCTATGTGTGTGTGTGTGTGTGTGTTAGTGTGTGTGTGTGTGTGTGTGTCCGGGAAAAACTAAAGATGAACAGCAGTCCCTCTCTCTCTCTCTCTCTCCGATCATCAACACAATGGATTTTCTTTATTTTTTCTCTCTTGTTCTTTCGTTCTCAGTAGAAAAAGAAAGTCAGAACGTGTTATGTCCCTTAAAGTCATTACATAAACATGTTGAGAGAGAGAGAGAGAGAGAGAGAGAGAGAGAGAGAGAGAGAGAGAGAGAAGAGGGGAAAGACGTAGTGAGAAAACTGGAAAGATAAAAATAATGCAAAATAGATCAGAATAGGGTGAGCGAGAGAGAGAGAGAGAGAGAGAGAGAGAGAGAGAGAGAGAGAGAGAGAGAGAGAGAGAGAGAGAGAGAGAGAGAGAGAGAGAGAGAGAGAGAGAGAGAGAGAGAGAGAGAGAGAGAGAGAGAGATAATAAAGAAAGAAAATGGAACAAGAGCCAGTAAAGCGAGGGTGTGTGTGTTTTTATCATTATTATTATTATTATTATTATTATTATTATTATTATTATTATTATTATTATTATTATTATTATTATTATTATTATTACTGTTTTTTTGTTGTTGTGATTGTTGTCTTATTTATAGTAGTAGTAGTAGTAGTAGTAGTAATAAGATTAGTAGTAGTAAAGGAAAGAAAAGAAAAAGCAGAAATAAAAACAAGAATGCAAGAGTAATAATGAATATATGTACAGTGAACTTACACATCTGAGTATATTCCAGCTAAGTCAATTACTAACCTAATGTAAAAGTATTGGTCCCTACACACACACACACACACACACACACACACACACACACACACACACACACACACACACACACACACACACACACACACACACACACACACACACACATTTCTCCAGGTTAATTACACCCGGGCTAATTGAGTTATTTGGCAGCAGGTGTAAAGTGTGTTACTCCTTAATTAATCGACTTCTTTTCCGCTGCAGGTGCTTCCAGGTGCGTCGTGTCTTTCGTAACCCTTCCTGCACTTTTCCTTCCCTTTGTTTTTTCTCCCTTTGATCTCCTTCCCTATTCCTCCTCTTTTTATTCCCCTCCCCCCCCGCCCCACCATTTAACGACCATCTTCTCGGCACGTGTTGTCTGGTATGTGTTTTATTGGGTGGTGTGTCTTGTTGTTGATGTGATTAGTGTTGTTATCGTTATTGGTGTTGTTTGTTGTAGATGTTTTTGTTGTAGTTGTATTCGTTGTTCTTTGTTCTCATTCTTGCTCATTTTCTACCTTTTTTTTCCTTTTCGTTTTCTTCACACACACACACACACACACACACACACATACACACTCCTACAAAGCAATAGTCATAAATATAGTGAAATATCGCACGCCAGACCCGTAGACTTATATAGTGAACGGAGAATGTAAGGGCTGCCTCCTCCTCTTCCTCCTCCTCCTCCTCCTCCTCCTCCTCCTCCCCAGTGGCCAAATAAACGTATATTGAAAGTAGGGTTGGCCTCTCGTCTTTTTTACCTTTCCCCTTCGTGAGAGAGAGAGAGAGAGAGAGAGAGAGAGAGAGAGAGAGAGAGAGAGAGAGAGATGGGGTAGAGAAATTGGCCAATGTAGGTATAAAGATAAAAGTAAATTTCATAGTACTTTTAAAGCTATCGGGAGGATCGTAACGGGAGAGAGAGAGAGAGAGAGAGAGAGAGAGAGAGAGAGAGAGAGAGAGAGAGAGAGAGAGAGAGAGAGAGAGAGAGACACACACACACACACACACACACACACACACACACACACACACACACACACACACACACACACACACACACAATGGACATCAAAGGCCCAGCGCCAGCAACGGGAGAGGAAAGAATGTGATTTGTGAGGCGACTCGCGACCGACTGACTGATCGACGCAAAACAAAACAAAACAAATTGGACGGAACGCGATGAAAAATGACGGTGTGGAAAGAAGCAATTAAACGAGAGCCGATTATGTGAAGAAATTAGTCAGTGATTGTGAAAGGCAAAACCAACGTTGACTAAAAACCTTCGACCACAACAAAGTGACGCATATTAAAAAGCAAATTAAAAGCGAGGCGATTATGTAAAGAAATTTGTGAGTAATTGTGAAAGTGAAAATAAAGTTATATGGAAAATCTCAACAAAAATAAAGTAACGCAAATTAAAGGCGAAAACAATGCAAAATAGATCCTAAAATTTACATGAAAGCAAAGCAGGAAAGAGAGTTGGAGAGAAAGGTTGAAACACGGGAAAGAGGTAGAGGGAAAAAAGTAGAGGGTAAAAGAGAGAAAGTGAAAATTAATGCGAGATAGGGAGATGAATGGAGAGAGAAGGGGAGAAGTAGATGATTAATAGGCAAAAGAGAGAAGGGAAGCAAAAGAAGGAAAAGTGAGAGCTAGAAGAATAAATAGTATGGGAGATATGTGAAGGAATATTACCAAGAATACGAAAATAAGTGTCGAAATTTGCAAGAAAATCACGAAAACAGCAAAACAAAACATTGCCCGGAACGAAAACAAGAAAACAATAACACAAATACAAAACAAAAGTGGAATAAACAGTGAACAAAGAAAATATATGAAAACAAGCAACCCAAAATCGATTACAGATGAATGAAAGACCAGAATATATAAATCAAGTCGCCGAAGGAGGATGAAAACTACACGAGAGAGAAAGAAAACAAAAACACTTCATCGCAAACAAAAAGAAAACAAATCGCAGAGAAAAGTGGAAAATGTATCGAAGCAAACAAAAAGATAAGAGACAGTTAGGTAAATCAAAATAATGGAGGAAAACAAACATAGAGGTGTCGACACAAGAGAGAGAGAGAGAGAGAGGGAGAGGGAGAGGGAGAGGGAGAGAGAGAGAGAGCACAAACGGAAAATAATTGAAGCAAACAGAATGAAAAGGCGACGCAAATAGACAAACGAGAGAAACAAACGCGAAGCCATTAAAACAGGGAGTGCAAAAAAATCGAACTACGAACGTTAAAACAAAGCGAAAACAAGACAGAAAAAAAAACGGATCTTCTTATATCTTTGTGTTTTGGCTACAGAAAATAAAACATAATCCTACAGAACTATATAATAAGAGATGCAAAAATTACTGTCATTGCGAATATGGTAAAACAAAGGAAAAGAAAAAATAAAGGTATGAAAAATATGCAAAGAGAGAAGACAATAATATTTCGTATAAAGAATAAACAACAAAGGGAGAAGAAAAAGGGGAAGAATAAACAAATAAACAAGACAATAGCATTTCGAGTAAGCAAACAGCAAAGAGGAAAGAAAAGAATGCATGGTGATAAGCAATTAACCAAGACAGTAACATCTTAAACATCTTAAATAAACAATAAATAAATAACGAAATGTATGAAAAAAATTGCCAAACTCGACTAAAGCGGAACAATGGACCAGAGTAACTAAATCAAGTCACCGAAATATGATAAAAGCTTGACAAGGGGTTTAGAGAATGAAAGTAGACCCCCCCCCCAAAAAAAAAAAAAAAAAATTACCTTTGACGGGAAAAAAACAATATTCAGAAAAAAATAATCGATGAAAGAGAGAAAACAAGAACTGCATGGTAATAAACACACACACACACACACACACACACACACACACACACACACACACACACACACACTTTTTGTCCAACTTTCTAATGCAAGAGTTGACCGGTATCCTCATTTCTGATTTTTCTCTCTTTACAGGTAAGCGAATCAAAAGCCTTCCCACGTCTGCCTCGTCTCCATCCTGTGACTTAAACGCGTCCAGGTGGTGAGTATCGAGACTTTCTTTTTTTTGCATAACATGAACAATACAATTTCAAACACTAAACAATGCAAATATATAGGATTAACAAACAAGCAAACAAACAGTTGATCCAAAGTCAATGAAAGCATAACAACAAACTAGACTAACATAATCAAGTCACGTAAATATGATAAAAAAAACTTTGTCTGTCACTTTTTATTTCATTCATTCATTTCTGTTCACTCATTCGTTCATTTTTTTTTTTGTTCTGCAGATTTTTTCTCTAACTTTCTTTTGCTTTCAGTTTTGGCATGTCTTTTTTTGCCTTTTTTTTATTTATCGACCTATTATTGTCTTGTTTTTCTTTGTATGTCAACCTATTTTCGCCATATCAACCTTTTTATATCAACCTTTTTTTTATCATCATCAATCATCATCATCATCATCCTTTTTTCGTCACCCTTCTTTCGTCTTCCTATTTTTCATTATATCAACCTTTCATTACCTTCTTATACCCACCCTTCTTGTAATCCTCCTTTTATATCAACCTTTATTTCCTCTCATTTTTTTATATATCAAATTGTTACTTTTCCATTATGTGAAGACACCCTTAACCTTTACCTGCCTATAACTCAATCACTCACCATATACCTTTACCCTTAACCTTTACCTGCCTATAACTCAATCACTCACCATATATGTGTTCTCGGTAAATTCATATATAGTTCCTCAGACGCGAGGCCCAATACCTAACAAAGGGAACTCTTTCTCTGTTTATTTTCGCCATAGGTTACTGCCAGAAAGAGATAGACGGGGGAAGAGGGGAGAGGGGGTGGACTAAAGTGGGGTAGGAGGAAGAGGAAGGAAAGAGTGAGAAAAGAGGTGGGAAGAGGGGAAAGGGAGAGAGAGAAGAGTAGATAGTAAAGGAGAGGAGGGAAGGAATAGTGAGAGAGAAAGTGAGTGAGAGAGAAAGGTTGGAACGCGGGAAAGGGGGAGAGATAAAAGTATAGGGTAAAAGAGAGAAAGAGATAAAGAATAGGAGATAGGGAGATTAAGGAAGAGATTAATGGGGGGGGATACACGTAAGAACAGGAGGTAGGAAAGAGAGGAAAAGGAAAATAAAGTAGAGAGAGGAATGAAAATAGGGAAAGGAGAGAGGGAGAAAAAGGGTAACGAGTATGGGAGATAGGTAAACAAATAGGAGATAGAAAGAGAAGAGAGGAAAGAGGAAGAGAGAGGGAGAAGAACAAGAACTGAGAGAGAGACGATATAAAATTGAGAGAGAGCACCAAACAGTACACAGGAGAGAAAAAAAGAGAAAAGAAGGGAAGGGGAGTAGAGAAAAAGGGGGATAAAGGAAGAGGGGAAAGAGGGTCGTATGTGTAGTAAGGGATAAAAGATGTAACAGGGAAAGAAAGAGATGAATAAAACAGTATGGAGAAGGAAGAGGAGAAAAGAGGGGAAAGGAAGTAGGAAAAAATGGGGAGGTAAGGGGTTGGGGGAGAGGAGGGAGAGAATATGTAAACCTGAAAGCAAGAGAAAAAAACAAAAGTACACAAAAGAGAGGAAAGAAAGGGATTAGGGAAAAGGGGAATAGAGGGAGCAGGAGGAGGAGGAAGAGAAACTGTTTAAATGAGAGCAGGAGAGAAAAAAACAGCAGAAGAAAGGGGAAAAAGGAGAAGAGAGAGAGAGAGAGAGAGAGAGAGAGAGAGAGAGAGAGAGAGAGAGAGAGAGAGAGAGAGAGAGAGAGAGAGAGAGAGAGAGAGAGAGAGAGAGAAGTAAAGGGTAAGAGAGAAAGGGGAAGGAATAGGGGTCATATAAACGAAGGAAAAGAGGAAAAGGAATGAGGGAGGCGAAAGGAAAAAGGAAGAGAGGTGAAGGAATAGGAGATAGAGAGAAAAGGGAAAAGAGGAACAGGAGAGAGGGAGAGAGAAAGGGAAAGGAACATGAGATAGAGAGAGAGAAAGGAAAAGAGGAAAAGGGGAGAAGAAAAAAAGTTGAGAGAGAAGATGTAAAAGTGAGAGTAGAGAGAGAAAACAACAAGTACAAAGAGAAGAGGGGAAAAGGAGGGAAGGGGAGTAGGGGGAGAAGGGAGAGGAGAGAGAGAAAATATAAAAGTGAGAGTAGGAGAGAGACAACAAGTACACAAACGAGGGGAAAGAGGGGAAAGGGGGGGAAAAGGGGAATGGGAAGGAGAGTCGTGTGTGTGTTCCCTAACGTTACGCAGCTCTCATGAATCCCGAGTTACGACCATCTATAAAAAGCGAACGACTACATCTCTATATACGACTACGACATCTCTATACGGACGAGCAGGTAGAGAGAGAGAGCAGACAGGTGGAAAGAGTAGAATATGCATCTCTTCTTTTTCTCTTTATCTCTCTGTATATATGTCTGTCTCTTAGCCTGTCTGTCTGTCTGTTTCTGTATCTTATCTATCTTGAAGTCTCTCTGTGTCTGTCTGTCTGTCTATCTATCAACTGTCTATATGTAACTGTATCCATCTACCTATCTGGTTTTTTTCTGTATCTATCTATCTATCTATATCTATCTATCTTTTATGTTGTTTTCCTCCATATCGAACAATTTATATTAACTCTCTCTCTCTCTCTCTCTCTCTCTCTATCTGTCTATCTATCTATCTATCTATCTCCTGTTTACATTATCGTCTAGAGGGAACCCATAACTCAACAAAAAAAGATAAAAAAGAAAGAAAAGAAAAGAGAAAAAAGACAAAGAAGAATAGCCACAAACATAAATCATAAAACCGGATAAAAAGAAGCGAAAGAAAAATTATGGGGAAAGAAAATTAATCATGGAAACAAAACAAAGAAGAGAGAAAAATTGATGTTAATGGTGTAAGAAAGAAATTAGGTCGAAGTGAGATATGTGGAGAGAGAGAGAGAGAGAGAGAGAGAGAGAGAGAGAGAGAGAGAGAGAGAGAGAGAGAGAGAGAGAGAGAGAGAGAGAGAAAGAAAGAAAGAAAGAAAGAAAGAAAGAATTAAGGAAAGAAAGAAAGAATTAAGTAAGAAAGAATTAAGGAAGAAAGGAAAGAAAGAAAGAAGGAAGGAAAGAAAGAAAGAAAAAAAGAATTAATCAAAGAATGAAATAAATAAATAAAAAGAAAGAAAGAAAGAAAAGGAGAGAGAAAGAATCAGACAGACAGATATATAGACAAGCAGATCGATAAATAGATAACAAGAAAAGCAAGAAAAAAAGAGATACGAATTAATGAACCAAAGATAATTAGCTCGGAGAGAGAGAGAGAGAGAGAGAGAGAGAGAGAGAGAGAGAGAGAGAGAGAATGGCCGGCACAAGGGACAAACAACAAAACGGCACATTCTCACAATAGCACCTGCCCTCCCATCCAATTAGTCCTCCGAGCAGGTGTGTCGCGCCCCGCTGAGGTGACGGGGGGGTTGGAGGGGAGAAGGAGGTTGGAAGGGAAAAGAGTAAGGGGTGATGAGGCAGTGGGGGAGGTAAGGAGGAGAGGTGTAGGGAGAAAAGGAGTGGTGGTAGGGTAGGAATGGAAAAGAGGATGTAGTTAGGAAGAGAAAATAGGAGAAATGATGTATAGAGATAAGGAAAGGGAAAGGGATTTAGGGAGAGAGACAGGAATTAGGTAACGGGTAAAAAAAAGATGAAAAGGGCAGGAAGGAGGGAAGGAAATTATAGGTAGGTGAGAAAGGGAAGGGAAGGGAAAGGTTGTAGAGGAAAAGGAAAAAGTGAAGGGAAGTAGATAAGCTTGAAAAGAATGAAGAGTATGGGGAGTAAGGGAAAAGAGAGTGTGTGAGGGAGGAAAACAAAGGGAAAGGGGTGTAGAGGAAAAGGGAAGAAATGAAGGGAAGGAAGGAATGGAGAAAAGGATCAGAGGAAGAAGGAAGGAAAGGATAGGTAAGGAATATAAGGAAAAGGAGAGAAACTGGGAATAGGAGGGAACTGTAAAAAGGATGAAGGGAGGAAGGGAAGAAAATGGAATGAATGTGAGGAAAAAGGAAAAAAAATAGGAAAGTAATGAAGTAGAAAGTGAGGAAGGAATAGAGAGAGGAACAGAAATAAAGAAAGCTTGGTGGAGAGAGAGAGAGAGAGTTAACAGAGATAGTGGAGGGAAAGAGATTGAAGGAGGGGAGAGATGGAGGGAAAAGAAGAGGGAATGTATATTGGAGTAGGAGAGAGAGAGAGAGAGAGAGAGAGAGAGGATATTGGAAAGAAAGAGGAAGAGTTGAGGTAAAGTGCTGTGATGAAAATGGGGGAAACAAACAACCAAACACACACACACACACACACACACACACACACACACACACACACACACACACACACACACACACACACACACACAGCTGACACAAATACCCAACCAACCACGAACAAACAAACAAACAAACTAACAAACTCGACGACCGTTTGTCTTTCCCTCTCACTTAACCACACCCTCCCATTCTCTCCCTCCCATTCTCTCTCCCTCCTTCCTCTCTCCCTCCTTCCTCTCTCTCTCTCTCTCTCTCTCTCCCCCTCTCCCTCTCTCTTCTCTTATTTCCTTCCCTTCTCCCTCCCTTTCCCTTCATCACATTCCCCTCTTCCTTTCCTTCTCCCTCTCGCTCTCTTCCCTTCCTCCTTATCTTCCTTATCTTCCAATTCCTCCTTTTTTCCTCCCTTCCTTCTCTTCCTACCTCTCCCCTCCTCCTCCCGCTTCTTTCCTCTCTCCCTCACCTTCCTTCCTATCGTCTGACTTACCTTCTCCTCCCTTCCCATCACTCCCCACTTCACCTCCCCTTCCTACTCCCCTCTTTACTTTCCTTCCCATTTTCCTCTCCTCCCTTCCATTCCCTTCCCCTCCCCTCCCTTTCCTCTCCTCTTTTATCCTTCGCCAGTATATTAAACTTAACAAACTGCTCTTCCCTTACCCTTCCCTACCCTTCCCTCCCCTTGCCCTCCTCTCCCTCATCTTTTATCCCCTCCCCAATATATTTACCAGACCAAACCACTATTACTACGCCCCTCTCCCTCCTCCTCCTCCTCCTCCTGCTCCTCCTCCTTCTCCACCTCCTCCTCCTCCTCCTCTCTTTTTCCTCTTCATTACCCTCCAACATTCACCATAACACATCACCACCACCACCACCACCGCTCACCTGTCTGTGTTTTATGACCTAATTATCGTGGGCAGGTAATTAGGGCAGGTGTGCGGGCAGGTGTGAGGCTGAGGGACGGTGACACGGCTCGTATGGCGGCCGCTAATGATGGCCTGCGTCTGTTTGGGTGACTCTGGGGCGGACAGGCGGTTAGGTGGTTAGGTAGTTTGTGGGGTTGTGTGTTTATGAGTGGGTGAGAGTGTGAGGGAAATAATTAGGTAGTTGGTTTGTTTATCAGTGAGTTAGTTGGTTGGCGAGTTGTGGGGTTAATGAGTGAGTGAGTGAGTTAGAAAGTTAGTTAAACAGGTGGTTATGGAGTTAGTTTTGTTTATGTGTGTGTCAGTGTATGAGTGAATGAGTTAGTTGGGATAATTAGTTCGTGATTGAGTGGATAAGCATAATGATAATGTTAATAATAATAATAATAATAATAATAATAATAATAATAATAATAATAATAATAATAATAATAAACACATCTTGAAACAGTATCACGTCTTAGTCTTTTCGAGTACAAGGGGAAGGTCAACAGAAAAAGGGAGACATTAAAAGTAAATAAAAGGAGGGAAGTGATAAACAGAAAAAATGGACCTGAACTGAATAGGAGAGAAAAGAAAGGTGGAAGAGAAGGAAATGGAAATGAGAGATGAGAAGACTGAAGAGGTAAAAAAGAGCAAAGTAAGAATGAAAGAAAAGGATAAAAATGGGATGAAAAACAGTAAGATAAGCAGCAAAGGATGAGTGTGTGTGTTTGTGTGTGTGTGTGTGTGTGTGTGTGTGTGTGTGTGTGTGTGTGTGTGTGTGTGTGTGTGTGTGAGAGAGAGAGAGAGAGAGAGAGAGAGAGAGAGAGAGAGAGAGAGAGAGAGAGAGAGAGGGCAAAGGTGTGAACTGAACACGGAGGAAAGTTGTAAAGGTAAAAGTTTTGGAGAGGAAAGGTAGATGTACTGAGAGAGAGAGAGAGAGAGAGAGAGAGAGAGCATGTTAAGTAGACAATTTCCTCCTGTTCGTCGTAATTGCCTTCATCTTCCTTAAATAAGAATTCCCTCCAGTGCGTTTTCTTTTTTTTTCTTTCCTCCAAACACGTTCGTTCCTTATTACCTTTTAATTTGCCTCATTCTCTCTCTCTCTCTCTCTCTCTCTCTCTCTCTCTCTCTCACACACAAACACACCCCCACACCCACGCCCACACACACACACACACACACACACACACACACACAGTAAAAAGAATAAACAAATACATTCTCTTCACATTTAAAGAATAAAAAAAACAATTCTGACAAAAGACCAAAATCAAAACTGGAACGCCACAATTTTATCTTTTCTTCTCCCTTTACCCCCCCTTTGATTTTTTTATTCTCCCTTCTGTCTCTTGTCCTCATTTTTCTTCTTCCTCCCCCCTCTCTCTCTCTCTCCCTTCCAGAATCCTCCCGTCATTTCTTTCCACACTCCCTTCTCTCTCTTTCTCCTCTCCCTTCCTGTTTTTATCTTGTCATTTCTGTCCATTCTACTGACCCCGTTTCTCTTTTTCATTTCCCTTCCTTTTTTCTCCGTTCTTTTCTTCCCTCTCCCTCTCCCTTTTAAAATCCTTCTTCCCCTTCCCTCCATCCTCCTGATTCTAGTGTTGACATTAAAATAAACTGAAAAACAAAAAATCCCCCTCCAAGAAAAAGAAATATAAACTTAAGTATATTTTTCTTTTGAGTTTTCATACACCATAGTTAAATTTTCCATATCATCAACGTAGTTTTTCATCGTATTGGTAAATGATGATGCTTACAGAGACATTATAATTCTAAAACCTCTCTAATATCTTTCCTTTTCTTCCATCTTCTTTTCTGCGTACGTCTTTCATCCTCTTACTTTCTTCCTCCTCCTTCTATCTTCTGTGCGTCCTTTACTTTCTTCCTCCTCCTTCTATCTTCTTTGGGCCCTTTACTTTCTTCCTCCTCCTCCTATCTTCTGCTCACTCTTTACTTTCCTCCTCCTATCTTCTGCTCACTCTTTACTTTCCTCCTCCTATCTTCTGTGCGCCCTTTACTTTTTTCCTCCTCCTTCTATCTTCTGTGGGCCCTTTATTTTCGTATGCTTCTATCATTCAACTCCCCGTTTCACCCTTTTCGTTTAATTTTTCCTTTCTTATCTCCTTCCCTTTTTTTACAGCAAAGGAAACAGCTCAAAGGCCAAAATAAAGGGAAACAATAATGAAAAGAAGCCCGCTACTCACTGCTCCTATGAAAAAGCGTTCAGAGGAGTGGCCGAAAAAGAGGTCAATTTCGAAGAAGAGGTGTCCTGATACTCTCCTCTTAAATAAACCGTCCCTACTTTTTTTTCCTGCCTTCCCTTTCTCTCACCTTTGTTTTATTGCCATTTTTCTCCCTTCCCTCCATTCGTCATTCTCTCCCTCTTTCAGTCCCCTTTTCTCTCCTCCCATCCTTATCTCTCTCTCGCAGCCTATTTTGCTTTCTCCTCTTCCCTTATTCGCTCTCTCCTTCCCTCCCTCCTTTCTTTTTTCCCTATCCAGCTTTTCTTTGTCGTGTTTTCTATATATAGCGTCTTTTTTATCCTCTTTCTTTTTTTATGTTAGCTATTTTTGTTTTGTTTCTCCCACATTCTCTCCTCCTCCCCTATTTCTCTACTTGTTTCCTTCCCTCTCTCCTCTTCCTTTCTTGCCTCTTCTTTTATCTTCTATGCAACCTTTATTTTCTCTTCCTTCCATCCTTCAGCTCTCCTCTTCTCCTCTTTCCTTCCTTCTTCCAACCTTTCTCCTTACTTTACTCTCTTCTCCATTTTACTCCGTTCCTTCTACCTTCTCTCCTTTTCTCCCCCTTGCCATTCTTTCCTCCATTTCTTTTTTTTCCTACTTCCTTCATTTTTTGCTCCTTTTCTTCCTCCTTCCCTACTCTACTATCTTCCATTCTTCCGTCCTTTTCTTCCCCCTTCCCTCTTTTCCTCTTTTTCTTCCTTCTTCCTTTCTTTCCTCTTTTCTTTCCTCCATCCATCCATCTATTCTTTCTTTCTTTTCTCCTTTCCTTCCTCTTCTCTCTCTCTCTCTCTCTCTCTCTCTCTCTCTCTCATAATGGAGGATCACGGCGTCACACAAATCAATATACCCAAGAGCTGCTTTTTTTACTGTTTGTTTGTTTATGACTGTTTTTTTTTTATTTCGACCTTATTTTGCTTTTCCTATGGTCATTAGTAATAGTAGTAGTAGTAGTAGTAGTAGTAGTAGTAGTAGTAGTGTAAGAGGAATAAAGAAATATAAAAAGAAAAGAGAAAGAAAGAAAAAAGAAATATAACGTGATGAAACAGGGTAGGATAAAAGAGGGAGAGGAAGCATAAGGAGAATAAGATGAAGGAGAAGGAGAGAGAAAAGGATGAACTACAGAAAAGAGGCAAATGGAAGAAGTAAAGAAGAGAGAAAGGGATTGAGAGACGAATGGAATGAAGGAAGCAAGAGAAAAAGGGTAAAATTGACCTGTGAAGAGATAATGGAAATAAAGGATGGAGAGAAGGAAAGAAGGAAACAATGAAGGAGGGAATGGAAACAGGAAACGTAGTGTTCTTAATAACGGTGGCGATGATGGCAATAGTAAGAGAGGATGGAAGGTGTGTGTGTGTGTGTGTGTGTGTGTGTGTGTGTGTGTGTGTGTGTGTGTGTGTGTGTGTGTGTGTGTGTGTGTGTGTGTGTGTGTGTGTGTGTGTGTGTGTGTGTGTGTGTGTGTGTGTGTGTGTGTGTGTGTGTTCATGTATTTCTGTTGCAACCCTTCCAATCCCTGCATCCGATGTACTGGTGGGGGAAAGTGTGTGTGTGTGTGTGTGTGTGTGAGAGAGAGAGAGAGAGAGAGAGAGACGTAAAGCTAGCTCACAGGGCAGTCACCTCTCCCCTCCATCACCTTATCCAGCAGCTCAGTACTATTTCTGATTGACTTTCTCTCTCTCTCTCTCTCTCTCTCTCTCTCTCTCTCTCTCTCTCTCTCACACACACACACACACACACACACACAC
>NC_066537.1:13242944-13255444 GCF_024679095.1 Eriocheir sinensis
CCCTTCCTTCCTTCCTTCCTTCCTTCGTCCATCTGCTTTTCCTTCCTCCTTTCCATCATCCCTTCCTCCCTCCCTCCTTCCTGCCCTCCCTTCCTCCTTCCATTTATTTTCCTCCTTTTTCTTTTCCTTGTTAGACTTGATGGAAATATATTACTTTTAAATTTTCCAACTGTTTTGCGCTCTCTCTCTCTCTCTCTCTCTCTCTCTCTCTCTCTCTCTCTCTCTCTCTCTCTCCGTCAATTTATCTCCATTCTCCCTCACTAACTCTCTTCGTGTTTGTCTGTTTCATCCTCTGTTTGTCTATGTATATATCGTTTATCTCCTTCCTCAGTTCTTACCCCTTTTCCTCTTCTTCCTCTTCTTCCTCCTCTTTCTACATTTCCATTTTCCTCTTTACGTTTCGTTCCTGTATTTCCTCTTTTCCCAGTCGTATTTTTTTCTCTTTCCACATTTATTTGTATTTCTATTCTAATTGCTTTTTATTACGTTGTTTGTTTTGGTGTTATTTTTTGTGTTTTTTTAGTATTTATTTATTTCTCTCGTTTTCCACTGTTCCGTTTTCTCTCTCCTCTTAACACCCTGTCAATCCATCTGCCAGTCTGCTGTTAACTTCTTGCCTCTCTGTTTTTGCGTAGTGTCAGTCAATCAGTCAGGCAGTCAGTTTGTTTGTCAGTTTGTCAGCCAGTCAGTCAGTCATTTAGCAAGTTTATTCCTAAGTCAATGAATCAGTTGGTAAATAGGTCAGTCAGTCAGTAGGTCAGTTGGTCAGTCAGTCAGTCAGTTAATTAATCAGTAGGTCATTCGGTCGGTCAGCCAGTCAGTCAATTAGTCAGTTGTTCTTTGTCAGGTGGGAATCACTCAGTCACCACCACCCGCGTGTCTCTCTCTCTCTCTCTCTCTCTCTCTCTCTCTCTCTCTCTCTCTCTCTCTCTCTCTCTCTCTCTCTCTCTCTCTCTCTCTCTCTCTCTCTCTCTCTCTCTCTCTCTCTCTCTCTCTCTCTCTCTCTCTCTCTCTCTCTCTCTCTCTCTCTCTCTCTCTTTTTTCTTTTTTTCCCTTTTGTTACGTAAAAAATCTGTCTGCTGTGTATTCCGACTTTTTTTCCCTTCCCCCGCTTCCGGTTGTTATTTATTTCCCCGGTTGTATTTTCCTTCGTTGTTGTTTTTTTCCTTCTCTTCAGCTTCAGTTCAGTTTACTTCTCGTTTGTTTTGTTTTTTGTTTTTTTACTGTATTTCTTGGTGTTTTATATGTTCGTGTGTTGGTGTGTTTGTTCTTGTTAGTTCTTAGTTGTATTGTTATTATATTTGCTACTACTACTACTACTGCTACTACTACTACTACTACTACTACTACTATTACCATGTATTCTTCCTCTTGTTTTTTTGTGGTTGTTTTTATTATGGTTTTTTTTTTGTGTGTGTGTGTTGATTCAATATACTCATAGCGGGGCTGTTTTTATCGTTCTCCTCCTCTCCCTCCTCCTCCTCCTCTCCGTACCTATACCTCCCTCCATCCATCATTCCCTGAACTCCCTCCTCACTCATTCATCTCCCCTCCTCCTCCTCCTCCTCCTCCTCCCATCCATCTGCCTCTACGTCCATATCACTCCCTTTTTCTACATTCGCCTCCTGCCCCTTCCACTCCATTACTTTCTTTCCCTTCCCCCTACATCTCCTTGCCTTCCCCTACCTCCCCTTCCCTTACCTCACCTTCATTCACAGCTCGTTCATCTTCCGTTTATCCTTACATCTTCTCCCCTATGCCGTTCCTCTTACTTTTTTTCTTCTATGCGTTTCTCTTTTATTTACCCTCCCTTCCCTTCCCTTCCTTTCCCTTCCCTTCCCTTCCCATATCTTCTCTCAGTTTTATTTACACGTCATCCATTTTTTTCCATCCCATCCATTTTTTCTTTTCTTTATTGTCTTGTTTTCCTTAAATTTCCTCTTATTCCAACTTTATATTTTTTTTTTTTTGGTTTCCGGTTTTTTTTTTCACTTTTTCTCTTTCCTTTTTCCGTTCCTCTTTTTTTCTGGTATTTCCTTATATTTCAACTTCATTTTTTTCTTGTCTTCCCTTCCTTCATTTCTTTTGTCCTTCCTTTCTTCCTTTCCTCTTTTTTTATTATTTTTTATCTTCCTTCTCCTTTCGTTTTCTTATATTGCAACTCTCTTTTTTTCTGGTCTTTTCTTCCATCCTTTTTCTTATCCTTCATTTTTTTCTTTCCTCTTTTCTATTTTTTTCTGTTTTCCTTTCTCATTTTCTTAATTTCTTCTCTCTCTTTTCTTGTCTTCCTTTCCTTCACTTTTCTCGTCTTTTTTTTTCTTCCGTTCCCCTTTTTTATTATTTTTTGTCTTCCTCTTCCTTTCGTTTTCTTATATTGCAACTCTTTCTTTTTTCTTGTCTTTCCTTCCTTCTGTTTTTTCTCCTCTGCCTTGCCTTTCTCCCTCTCCTTTTACTTATTTCCATTCCTTGCATCTCCTCCTTTCGTTTGTATTTCTAACGTCTCTTCTCCTCCCTCCCCTTTTCCCTTCTCTTTCCTCTCCTCCACTCACTTCTTCTCAATGTTATCTTGCACTCTGTATTCCTTCCTTTTTTTAAATCGTTTTTGTTATCGTCTTCGTGTTTTCTTTCATCCACTTTCCTTCATAGTTTTCTTCACCTCATTTTTGACATCCTTTTAATTTCTCTAATTTTTCTTTTTTTTCTTCTTTTTTCTCGCATCTTTCTAACTTGTCTTTTCCTCCATTCTTTCATCTGTATTTATCTTTTTTTTAATTCTTTACTCTTCTTTCCCACCTCCCATTTTCTTTATATTTGTCCTCTTCCTCCTTTCTTCCCCCCGTTTTCCCTCCTCTTTTATTCCTACTCCTTTCTTTTCTTTACAAGTTTTCTTATCTCCCTTCTTTTTTCATTCTCTTTATTTTTGGCCTCCCTCCTTTTTCCCTATTCTTACTTCCCCTTCCCTTAATTTCCTATTCCTTCCTTTTTTTCTTTACAAGTCTTCCTTTCTTCCTTCTTTCTTCGTCCCCCTTCTTTTATTATTCTTCATCCATTTCTTCCCATCATTCCTCGTTCTCCATCCTTCCCTCTTTCTTCCTTTACTTCACTGGCCTTTCTTTTCCCTCTCCTTCTTCGTCTTCCTTCTTTTATTATGTTTGTCCCTTTCTTCATCTCCCGTATCTTCCTTCTCCTCCCTCTCCTATTCCTTCTTTTTATCCCTCTATTCCTCCTTTCTTCCCCCTCCTCCTCC
Source organism: Eriocheir sinensis (assembly GCF_024679095.1). NCBI lineage: Eukaryota > Metazoa > Arthropoda > Malacostraca > Decapoda > Varunidae > Eriocheir > Eriocheir sinensis. The sequence goes on from NC_066537.1 coordinate 13,246,192, forward strand.
TTTGTTTACGATCGGAAGGTAAATTGAAAACGACTAGATGTGTGTGTGTGTGTGTGTGTGTGTGTGTGTGTGTGTGTGTGTGTGTGTGTGTGTGTGTGTGTAAAAATATGGGAGGGTAAGTTTGTCTGGCATGAATTTATTTGCAAGGAGTTAAAAAGAGGAGTCAGTAACTTTTGGTATTCATGTTTCTTAGGGCTGAATGGAAGTTAGAGAAGAGTTAAAGTTTTAATAGTAGTAGCAGTAGTAGTAGTAGTAGTAGTAGTAGTAGTAGTAGTAGTAGTAGTAGTAGTAATAAGTACGTATTGATTTTGAAGTATCCTTTTCCTTGATTTTTGTTATTTTTGTTATTTGAAGTCTTAGTAATTTGTTCTGTGATCCTTTTTTTTTTTTTTGTGTGTGTGTGTGCGTGTGTTTGAAATGTTACCTGTTTCCATTTCTCTTGATGCGTAAAACTTCCTCTGTTTGCACGAGACTTAGAAATGTTTCGAACGTTCTTTTTTTTTTCTTTTTTTTTCCAAGTCCAGACCTGTTTGTTTGTTTTTCGTCTGTTTTTTTGTTTGTTTGTGTTCTTTCTTCTCGGTTTGTGTGTCTATCTCGGCTCAGTGAGCAAATGTTAATTCTGGGCCGTTTTAATTATTCAGTCGTTTAGTAATTCAGGTTAATTCTACTCCTTTGTTTTTCCTTTGAATCGGTTTATTTGTGTTTCTTTAAATCGTGTAAACAAATAGAGATCATTCGTATAAATTTCTGTAGTTTCTCGTTTGGGATTTAATATCGAAACAAATTTTATGCCCAACAATTTTTTTATTTGTGAATGACCCAGATAGACAGAAAGATATATAAATAGATATATAAATAGATAGATAGATAGATATACGGATAGAATAGGTAGAATTGAAAGAATAGGTAGATAAACAGAAAGATAAATAGATAGAACAGATAGAAAGAATTGATAGATAGACAGAAAGATAGATAGATAGAATAGAGAAAAAGAACGAATAGACAAAAAGGTTGACCGATCACGCATTCCAGTAAACACACACACACACACACACACACACACACACACACACACACACACACACTGAAGGGGATTTACATAACACCTGATTCTCACTGGTCCAAAGTTTACCTGCATCAGTGTGTCGCCCAATCACCTGCCGACCCAGCGACTTATTACCTGTCGTGCTCCCGGAGGCTTAGCGCACCTGTGATTGGAGGCTGCCGCAGGTGAGGGGGTCTGGTGTGTGTGTGTGTGTGTGTGTGTGTGTGGAAATACGACCCGCACACGACTCTATCCTCCCTACCATGTGCTCTAACTCTAAACTCGTGAGAAAGTAATTAGAAGTAGATGCAATAACAGTAAACTCAATTAAATACTAACACAGTCAAGCGGAAGTATGGCCAAAACAACGACAACAACAGCAACAACAACAACAACAACAACAACAACAAAAACAACTCACCTTCCTTACATATACCTAACACGATTTGCATTTTTTTTTCCGTTTTCTTTCCTTTTTAATTGTCTTCCATTCCTTTAGTTGCCGCGTCTTTTCTTTTTTTTCCTTTTCCTCTTTTTCTGTTACTTTTTGTCGTCCACACTCTCTCATTTCTTTGCATTCAACTCTCATTCAACTTCTTTCTTCCTGATCTCTCACCTTAATTAATTCTTCCATTCCTTTACTTTGCATGTCTCTTTTCTTCCAGTCCTCATTCTTCTATTACTTTCTATCACCCTCTCCCTTTCAATTTCTCTCATTCAACTTTTTTTATCAGTCTTCCCTTCAGTTTTCTTCCTTCTGTCCTTTCTGTCTATGGGTATTTAGTGAAGGAAAGTGGTGACAGAGTGGGTTTTTTGGGGGGTTAGAACATCTGGCAACACTGCACAAAGGTAAACTGTAGCCAATGCTCTTGCGTGTACCCAGCAGAGGAAAGTAGAGGTTGTTGATTGATCGGTTCTGGCAACACTGCACGAGGAAAAGTAGAAACGCATTACACTCCCTTTCCACATCATTGCAAACAGAATATCTTGAAAGGGTATTGAAAACGCGCTGCAGTCTCTTGCCAACTTCGCTTACAAACAGAATATCTTGTTGTAATAGTATATGCTCTCTCTCTCTCTCTCTCTCTCTCTCTCTCTCTCTCTCTCTCTCTCTCTCTCTCTCTCTCTCTCTCTCTCCATCTATCTATCCTTCTATCTCTCTCATTAATGGATTTTTTATACTCTTATTTCCTTCTATTTCTTACTATTCTTTTGCTTTCTCTTACCCTCCTTTTGCCTCCCACTCTCTCTCTCTATCTCTATCTATCTATCTGTATCTCTCGTTCTAGCTCTCTCTTTCTTTCTCTCTTCCCACGTTATTGGCAAACAGAATATCTTACTGTCGTGTACGTGTTTTTGTCGTTATTTTGAATCCGTTAGGTCTGCCTCGGTGTGTGCCATCAGCGCGGAACGATTGTCATGCAAAGCTTTTCGTAAACCCTCAAAGTATAAAAATGCACTGCACGTAATAGTGTTTCTTGGCGGCGTCGGGGCTTTCCACAGTGAATGCATTTTGTATTTTCCGTGCTGGGGTTTTATCTGAGCTGTTTTATTTTCTCAGTGGGGTGGAGAGGCTCAATTTTGCCCCACTCTTAAAATAAATGTTAATCTTTTCTTTTGCATGAGTCTATATTTTTTGTTTTTGTTTTCGAGAGCACCACTTAATATTTTCTTTTCCATGAGTCTCTATTTGTTTTTTTCGAGATCACCACTTAATCGCCCGTCCCTCCTTTCCCTCCACCTCATTTACCTCCCCTTTTCTCTCCTTCCCATCCCTGACCACCCATAGAGCACCACTTCATCGCCCCTCCCTCCTTTCTCTCCACTTCATGTACCTCCCTTTTTCTCTTCTTCCCATCTCTGACCACTCATCTTCTCTCTGTCTACCCTCTCCATTTTCTATCTTTACTCTTGTTGTTTCTTCATATTCTTTTTACACTATGCACATATTCCAGGTTAGTTCAGTCTGATATGAGCCATGGAAGGGAACAAATAGAGGAAATAATAGTAGTAGTAGTAGTAGTAGGAGAAGGAGGAGGAGAAGGAGGAGCATTATATATTTACCCGTGAACGAAAACTCGATCATCAATTAATACGGCCGGACCCTCTCTCTCGTCGCCGCGCTCTCTCTCGTATTGTCGGGTCTTCAAAACGTGAAGCCGACGAGGAACGACAATCCCCGAGTCGCGACGCTTCCTTCTGAGCCCCGCGCCGCATTTTGGGTTCCCGGGATTTTTACTTTCCGCGGCCAATGTAAAGACTCAGGCATTTGTGAACAATACGTGGCCTTTCCAGAGAGACAGACAGACAGACAGATAGACATGCAGGGGTAGAAACAAACTAAGACTGAGCAGATAGATCGACAGACAAGTTGGTAAACAGACATACGTAGACAGACAAGTGTAGAACAGAGGTAGAGAGACATATAAACAGACAATGAGACAGACATAAAAATAGATAAAAAGTCAGAAAAATGATAGACAGACAGATAGATACATAGATGGACAGACATAAATACTTACAGACAGATACAGAGATACAGAATAGGGCAGAACAGACAGACAAACAGACAGACAGACACGGACAAAGTTAGTGAGACAGGCAGAAACAAACATACAGGCAGACAGACAGAGACAGTTTGGCAGAGAAAAAGACAAACAGACAGACAGTGACAGATACCCAGACAGCCAAAAATTCATACATACATAGAGACAGACAGACGCAGACAGGCAGACAGATAAAGACAGACAGACAGACGCAGCAGAATATTTGAGTTCATGCAGTCATTTCAAAACTCTTGTCAGGTTGTCATGAGCAGAATGCAAATTGATTCCTCACATTCATCCATTTTTGTCACGATCCATTTCACTCACGAATTTGCAAAGACTTTCCCTTTTTCCCTCGCACTCACTCACTCACTCACTCACTGACACTCATTCTCTCACACTCACTCACTCACTCACTCACTCACTCACTCACATTCGCTCACTCTCTCTTAAGTATGGCAATTTGATACACACATTATTCCCATCTTTCCTACACCATTTATCATCTCTCTCCTTCAATATGATTAAATAAACACGAAGAAAATTGTGTATTTAGACGTTACCTGCTGACTCTCTCCCCTTCCTCGTATATAACACAACTTGCATGATATTCTTAGTTCCTACACATTCTATACATAATATAACCTAACCTTACCTTACCTAACCTAATATAACGTAACCTAACCTAGCCATACCTTACCTAACCTAACCTATCTTAACATAACCTAATATAACATAACCTAGTCTTACCTTACCTATCCTGACCTATTTTAACATAATATAACATAGTCTTACCTTACCTAACCTAACCTATCGTAATATTACATAACATAATATAACATAACATAACCCAGCCTTACCTTACTTAACCTAACCAAACGTAACATAACATAACATAACATTACATAACATAACTTTAACCATACCCAACCTAACTCTTTAAGCGTGAAGGAACCTGAAAACGTGGCAATAAGGACATGGAAAACACCTTGAAATATGTAACTGAAACAACACAAGAGAAGAAACACAAAAAGATACTCAATACAAACAGAGAAACAACACGAGATGAGAATCCGCATAGTAATAGAAATAGCAGAGGGCACCCAATACAAGAAGGGAAACAACACCAAATAAAGAACACACTAATAGAAACAACACAAGAATAGACAAAGCAAGGGAGAAACACCACACAGAGGATCAATACAAGAAAGGGAACAACACAGTAATAGTTGCAACAGAAGATGAGAGACAAAACAAGAAGAGAGCAACACAGAAAGAGGAACAATATAAGAAAACAGTCAACATAGGAGAGGAGAAAACACAAGAAATCAACTCAAGCAACACAAAAAACACAAAAACAACAAAATTAACACAAGAGAAGAAAAAAAATAAAACGAGAAAATGAAGAAACTCAATAAACAAGGCGATAAGAAAACACAAAAACAACTTTAAATATGTAACTTGACAAAACTAAACAAAACAAAAAACAAAAGCAAAACAAGGTGAATATTAAAACCAAACCGGGAAAACAAGAATACCTTAACAAGTGCCATTAAATACCAACTCAGCGCGGGGAAGCGGAACAAGCAGAAGGGCCATTAACGAGCGATTTAACAAGCAGGGAACCACGCACTCAGAGACAAAGAGAGGAAGCTCACCACCCTTGCCATAAAACCCCAGAAAACAATGTTCGTTGGCCCTTTATCGCCGCGTTTCCATATTGCTAAGGGTGTGAACATACTTTTTTGGCCCGGTGCTCAATGCAGTATGAAGATAAAAGGAGAGGAAAAGAGAAAAGTGAAAAATTATTATTATTTTTCGCCTCGTTTCTATATTGTTTGGAATGTGAGCGTATTTTTTTAGCACGGTGTTCAATGGAGTATGAAGATGGGTGATGGAAAGAGAGAAGAAAAGGGAAAGCAAAGATATATTATTTTTATATCTTTTCGCTTTATCATATTGTTCAATGGTTAGAGTAGAGTGTATTTTTTTCCTAGTGTTCAGTGCAGTATTAAGATAAAACGAGAGGAAATGAAAGAAAAAACAGAAAAGAGAAGAGAGATATTTTTTCGCTTCATTTTCATATTGCTTTAAGCTTAGAGTGAGAGCAGACTTTTTTGGCTCGGTGTTCAATCCGGTATGAAGATAGAACGAGAGGAAAAGGAAGAAGAAATAGGAGAAGTGGAGGTATTACTATTTTTCGCCTCACTTCCATAATGTTTAACGGCTGGAGTGAGAGCGTACTTTTTTGCTCCAGTGTTCAGCGCATGATGAAGATGGAGAGGGTAATGGAGATGAAAAGGAAAAATGAAGATAGTATTTTAACCGTCCGTTTATACAGCGTTTTCGTATTGTATTAGAGTGAGAGCGTACATTTTTGGCCCGATGTTCAATGTAGTATGAAAGCTGAAGGAAGAAGGGAAGAAAGAAGAAGAAAAGTGAAAAGATACTACTTTCAGAAACTTTTGAAATTCCTTTATTTTGATGTTGCTTAATATATTTTAGTAGGAGCGTATTTTTTTGTCCTATTATTCAGTGTGGTATGAAGATGAAGGGAAAAGGGAATAGAGACGCAGAGGAAAAGTGAAGTTGTTATATTCAGAAACTTTTCGCCTCGTTTCCATATTATTTAAATGTTAGACTGTGAGCATACTTTTTTTACCCCGGTGTTCAGTGCGGTATAAAATGGAGTGAAAAAGAAGTTACAGGTGAAGGGAAAAGGGGAAAGAAACAGGAAGGTAAAGAGATATTTTCCTCACCCGTTAACGTCGTGTTGTCACAGAGCTAAATGTTTAAAGAGAACCTACTTTTTTGACCCGGTATTCAGTGCAGTGAGGGATAAAATTAAACAGAGATAAATAACAAAGGGAAAAGAGAAGAAAAGGAAACTAGAGAGATTTTCGACACAAACTCATTTCGCTGTATTACCTTAATGCTTAACATCTAGATTGGGATCATACTTTTTTGACCCGGTGTTCAGTGCAACGTGAGGGATGAAAGGAAAGATGGGTAACTTTATGAAAGAATAGTGAAAAAGAAAGAAAAGGAAGAGTTGAGAGGCATTCAACACTAGCTCATGTCGCCTCGTTTCAGTATTGCCAGAAGTTGAAAGTGAGAATGTCTTTTTGGGGGGCCGAAAGTGATTAGTTAGTGAGCAGTTAAGAGTCGGGTGAAAGATGACGGGTAAAAAGGAGGGATTTGGAGAAGGGGAACAGCGAAGAATAGGAATAAGGAGGGATGAGAGGGAAAAGAAAAGAAAAAAATCAGACAAGAGAAGAGAAGAAAAGTGAAAAGCAGACAACAGCAGATGAGAGAAGAAAATAGAAGGGAATAGAAGAGAAAGGAAGAGAAGAAAGAGTAACTATACAGGAAGACGATTATGTTAGGTTAGGTTAGGGTTGGAAGGCAAAGAGTATATAGAGTATAATTATAAAAGGATAGAAAGCACAAAACACAGGAAGAGGGAAAAGAAAATACGTCCGGGAAGAAAACAAAAAGAAAAAGGTAAAGTAAATATCCGGAAGAAGAGGGAAAATACAAACCTAAGAGAAAATGAAAGTGAGAGGAACAGGTGCTGATCGAAAACAGGAAAGAGAGGAATGTAGGCAAGTCTAAATGAATAAAGGAGGGAGAGGAAGGTAGAGAGAGAGAGAAGAGGGAAGAAGAGAGAGAGAGAGAGAGGTAGAAAGAGATGTAGGACAGGATGAGAGAGAGAGAGAGAGAGAGAGAGAGAGAGAGAGAGAGAGAGAGAGAGAGAGAGAGAGAGAGAGAGAGAGAGAGAGAGAGAGAGAGAGAGAGAGACGAAAAGGGGAAGTGAAGCATAGGAAGGGAAGGGGAGAGAGAGACAGAGAAAAGCGAAATGGGAGTGAGGTAGGTCGCGTACACACACACACACACACACACACACACACACACACGCACGCACAACTGTTAGAGCGCTGTGCTGCCAGGCTTCATGGTCTGACATGACGGCGGTTCGAACCCGCTCAGGCCGGAGTCTTTCTGTTGACTAGGAGTGGTTACCGTCCCCCCTTGAGCAAGAGGGATGGGGTGTGTGGTGTGAGGTCCTGGCAGTACCCAGAGATCGACGATAAAGAGCACTTGCTCATGTCGGGAGGGTACCTGCTGGCGACTACGAGTCCAGCCCGTCATCAGGCCATGTAAATTACACACACACACACACACACACACACACACACACACACACACACACATACACACACACTCCATTTCGCCTCCGCCAGGAACACAAAAAAAGAAGAAGGCGATCAAATAAAGCCCTGGTAACACATGCCTGAGAGAGAGAGAGAGAGAGAGAGAGAGAGAGAGAATCAGTATGTACATATGTTGCAGTTATGAATGTATGTATATGTATAAATGCATACATATACATGTGTGTGTGTGTGTGTGTGTGTGTGTGTGTGTGTGTGTGTGTGTGTGTGTGTGTGGAAAGGAGAGAGAGAGAGAGAGAGAGAGAGAGAGAGAGAGAGAGAGAGAGAGAGAGAGAGAGAGAGAGAGAGAGAGAGAGAGAGAGAGAGAGAGAGAGAGAGAGAGAGAGAGAGAGAGAGAGAGAGAGACGTCTAAACCTTGCTAACTCGAACCCTTATCATCCACACACACACACACACACACACACACACACACACACACACACTGAAATCTGGAAGAATCCGCCCCTCGCTCCCCCCGGCACCACCACACTCCACTCCATCCCACCCAACCCCTCCCATCACCCCTACCTTTCCCAGAAACAAGTCTGCCCCGTTTCCCATCCCCCTTCTTTTTGTGCTTGTTCTCGTTAGCGAAATTTACTTAAATGTATTTCTAAAATGTAAATTTTCAGCCTGACGGCTGCCGTACCTGAATAACGGCCAAACAGGCGGCGGTTCGAGTCCCGCTCAGGCCGGTTTCTTTCCGTTGACTAGTAGTGGTTACTGTCCCCCCTTGAGCAAGGGGGATGGGGTGTGTGGTGTGTGAGGTCCTGGCAGTACCCAGAGATCGACAATAATGAGCACTTTCTCACGTCGTGAAGCAGATGTGCTGCTGCGAGGACGCTACAAGGGTACCTGCTGTCGAAAGCGAGTCCAACTTGTGATCAGGCCGTGGTGAATTACACACACACACACACACACACACACACACACACACACACACACACACACACACACACACACGCCACAAACACATTAAAACACGTACCATTTGCATAATCTACACCTGCCGTGGCCAAGTTCGCGACACATTTTTCGCCATTTTAGGAGAAACGTCTCGGAAAGTTGCGTTACGGATGAGATCTCCCGCGCACATACACACACACACACACACACACACACGGACAAACACATACACAACTGGGCTTTATTTTCATCCTCCTCCTCTTCTTATTCATCCTTTTCCTCTTCCTCCTCCACCTCTTCCTTCCCCTCTCTTTCTCTCTCTCCCTCTTCTCATCCTCCACGTTCTCCTCCCCATCTACTTCTTTCTTCCCAACTTTGTTTTCATCTCCTCCTCTCCTTTTACCTCCCCTCTTCCCATCTTCTCCTTCCCCTAACCCTCGTCTCCCCTACTCCATCCTTCCTTCCCCCAACTCTGAATTCTCCTCCACCCTCCTCCACCCTCCCTTCTCCCTTTTTTTAATTAATCTCCCTTCCCCTCCCAGTAT
>NC_066537.1:13257944-13262944 GCF_024679095.1 Eriocheir sinensis
TAGAATGAGAAAGGAAAAAATAAAATGGTGAAGAAAAAAATAACAAGGAAGGAAGCGAAGTGGTCCAGGATACACACACACAGACACACAGACACAGAGAGAGAGAGAGAGAGAGAGAGAGAGAGAGAGAGAGAGAGAGAGAGAGAGAGAGAATTACACGAGCCTGGAATCCATAAGAAGGCGAAGCATATAAATAATGAACATTACTCGCCGGTCCAAGATTTTTTTTTCTCTCTTTCCTTCTCAGATTTCTCTTCTTTTTCTCTCTTTTTTTTTTTGGGGGGGGGTGCGCGGCGGAATGTTACGAATTTTTGCCTTCCCTTCACATGTTTTTTTTCTTTTCCTGTTTCGGGTTATTTTCGTGTATTTTTTTTTCTTTCTCGTTTTCCTTTCTTTTTTCATGTATTTTTTTTTCTTTCGTTCCACTTCCCTTCAGAATATTGTTTTTTTTTTCTTCTGTTTCGACTTCTCGTATATTTTTTCTCTCCATTTCCTTTCCGTTTTCAGATATTTTCTTTTTGTTTGTTTTTTTCACTTTCGTTTAGTTTCCTTCACGTTATTTTTTTTTCTTTCAGTCTCTTCAATAATGTTTTGTTTTGTTTTTCTCCTAAGTTTTGTTAAGACGGGAAGTTTAATTATTTTTTCATTTTATTCATTCATATTTTTGTTATTTCTCGTTGTTTTTTTTTTCTTCATTATTAATTCTTACCTCCTTGCATTTCTTTTTATATTCCTTAATCTAATTACATGATGGAGAATTATATCATTTCCCTTTTCTTGGTTAGTTATCTCATCCGAAATTCATGTAAGTTAATGGGGTGTTTTTTTTGTGGTTGTTCCTTTTCTCAGTTTCTTCATAATTTTTTTCCCCTCTTGGATTTCATTTTTCTTATTCTAATTGCAAGATGGAGAATGTTTATTTTTTTCATCATTTACTTTTCTTGTAGTTTTGTCTTTCTTTTCGTTTATTTTCTCATTTTCATCAATGTTTTTTTTTCAGTTTGTTCATAAGTTGTTAGATGAAGAACTTAATTATTTCCCCTTTTCCTTCCTATCTCTTGCCATTTGCTCTGCCTTTCTTTTCGCTTCTCATTTTCTTATTTTCCTTTAACTTTTGCTCATTTTTCATTATTTACGTCTAATTTTCCTCCAATTCATTTTCATCACGCTTCAATTTTCCATTTATTAATCCCTTCCTTTCCAATATTATTTGATATTTTCTGGCACTATATTCATATTACCTTTTGTACGTGTAAATTGAGCCAGTAAATAACTTTAATATGTTTTGAAGCTCGAACTCCATTGATATATTAACCAATCTATCTATTTATCTGTATCTATCACTGAATCTATCTATCTATCTAGCTGTAAATCTGTCTTTCTAGTTATCCATGTAAATGTGTCTGTATCTGTCTTTGCATATTTTATCAATCTATCTATATTAATATCTCTGTGTGTATAATTCCATCTGTCTCCGAGTTTATTTATAAGTTGATCTATCTACTTCTCTATGTATCTCCTTGTCTACCTATATCTATCTACATCTATTCATATTTATCTATCTATCTGCCTATCTATCTATCTATCTACCTATCTATTTACCAACTAATTTGTTTACTTATTTACTCGGCAATTTACTCACACAGTGCCCCGGGCGGCGGCGTGAAGGGGAGTCCAATCCATTTAGCTCCAAATTACGAGTGAGAGAAAAATAGAAAAACAGGGAATCGAGTTATTTGCTGTAATCATTAATTATTGCTCGGCGACTTCCTGTTTGTCACGCTGCCTGATGACGGGAGGCTGTTGTTATTATTGTTATTATTATTATTATTATTATTATTATTATTATTATTATTATTATTATTATTATTATTATTACTATTATTATTGTGATTGTTGTTGTTTTCTTCATGTTCGTCAATATTTAGTGTTTGTGTGTTCTTATGTATGAGAGAGAGAGAGAGAGAGAGAGAGAGAGAGAGAGAGAGAGAGAGAGAGAGAGAGAGAGAGAGAGGGGTGGAGAGGGAGGAATGGGATAATGGATAAATGGGAGGGAGAGTAGATGGGGAGATAGGAAGAGAATGGGAGCTAATGGAAAGGGAGATAAAGAGGGTGAATAGGAGTGGGCGATAAGGGAGAATGGGTGCCTGGAGAGAGAGAGAGAGAGAGAGAGAGAGAGAGAGAGAGAGAGAGAGAGAGAGAGAGAGAGAGAGAGAGAGAGAGAGAGAGAGAGAGAGAGAGAGAGAGAGACGCTGCACCCTTCTCCTCGTATCGGGAACGTAAAATTATCTCTGAAAATTGAAGAAGAAAAGAAAGAGAAAACTTTATACAGTGGACAACTTCAATGAGTTAAAGTGGTGAGGAAGAGGAGGAGGAGGAGGAGGAGGAGGAGGAGGAGGAGGAGGAGGAGGAGGGAGAGAAGGAAGAAAGAGATAAAAAGGACAGTCAAGAGAGAAAAACTGTTACGTTGGAGGAGGGAAAAAAGAGGAAGAGGAAGAAGAGAAGGAGGAGGCTGATAACACGAGAGGGAGAGACGAAGATGGAAGAAAGAAAGAGAAGGAAAAAAAAGATAAGAAGAAAGAGGATAATAAAAACATCGACAAACTGAGTCATTTACTTTATGTAAGAAGTTAAGGAACATTTAAATAAAGAGGAGAAGGAGAAGGAGGAGGAGGAGGAGGAGGAGGAGGAGAAGGAAAAATGAAGAAGAGAAACAAGAAGGAAAATAATATACATGAGTGAGAAAACAAGAAAAAGAAAAACAGAAGAGGTGAAAGAGGAGGAAGAAGAATGGGAGAAAGAGAAGGATGAAGAGGGGGATAAAGAAGAAGAAGAAGAAGAAGAAGAAGAAGAAGAAGAAGAAGGGTGCAGGAGGAAAAGGTTTAAGATAAGATGATGAAAGACAGGAATGAAAGCAAGGGAAATAAAACTAGGAAGAGGAGGAAAATAGGAAAGAAATAAAAGGAAAAATTAAGAAAACTGCAGTAAACGAAGAAAGGAAAAAAAAGGAGGATGGAAAAAAAGAAGAAAAAAAGAAGACAATAGGTAGAAAATTAACTAACAGCCATTTTTTTCTTCTTCCCTCGGAGTGAAGGAAGCGATCGATGAGGAAGAATGGGAAGAGAGAGAGAGGAGAGGAGAGAAGAAAACCAAGGAAAGGAGAGAAAGGTAAAAGAATACGTAATACAATTAACTAAAAGAAGATGGAAGAAGACAAGAAGAACATGGACATGGGAAGGGGAGGAGGGAAGGAGAGAGGGAGGGAAAAACGTGAGGAAACAGAGAGGATTAGTGAAGGAATAGGGGGAGGGAGGAATAGGAAGAGGGAGAAAGTGTAAGGAAGAAGAGAAATAAAAAGAGAGTAAGGAGAGCAGGAATGAAAGGGAAGAGAGGGATTAAAAAGGATTAGATGGAGGATTGAAAGATGAAAAAAAAAGTGTTAGCTGAGAAACCTTGGAAAAACAAAATAAGGGAAGAAGAATGATGATAAAGGAGAGAAGAGAGGGAAACAAAAATATAAATAGGTAGAAAAGGATGAAAATAGAGCAAAGAAAACAAAGATGGAAGGAAAGAAAGAGGAAAAGGGGGATAAGAAAATTAGGGAAGAAGAAAAGGGGAAGATGAAGAAAAGAAGGAATGAAAGCTAGGGAGAGAGGAAGAAAAGAGGAAAGGAATAAAAGGTAAAAGGAAGGATGCTGCAGAAAAGAAGAGGGGGAAGATAGAGAAAATAAATAAAAAGGAAAGACAAGGATAATGAGAAGCAAGATAATGGATGAATGGGAAGAAGAATAGATGCGAAGATAGGGAGAGAAAGGGAGCTAATGAAAGGGGAGATAAAGAGGGTGAATAGGTGAGATAAGGGAGAATGAGTGGCTGGAGAGAGAGAGAGAGAGAGAGAGAGCACAAGCCACCGCCAGAAGGAAGAATGAATAGTTGAAATTCTCTCTCTCTCTCTCTCTCTCTCTCTCTCTCCCCCGATCAATGGTTGTCTTCCTGTTTTTCTGGCTCTGAATTCTGCCTCCTCGCGGCTTGTTTATGCACCGCCGCCGAGGAGGAGGAGGAGGAGGAGGAAGAGGTGGAGGTGGTAAGGCGAGCATTGGTGAGGTAAAGTAAGGTGAGGTGAGGTTACGTGAGGAGGAAGAGGAGGAGGAGGAGGAAGAAAAGGAGGAGGAGGAAGAGGAGGAGGAGGAGGTAAAGGTGAAACTGAAATAGAAGCAAGAAAGGGATGTGGGTGTTGGGACGCAGGTGGAAGAGAAGGAGAATGTGGAGGAAGAGGAGAAGGAGAAGGAGAATGAAGAAGAGGCGGAGTATTAAAGACGTGTGAAAACGAGAAGAGGAAAAATAAGTAAGACGAAGTAGAGAGAGTTGGGTTAAATTAAGTTTCGATAAGTTATTTTCAGTTGAACTTTGTCTTTTCCTCCCAAAATAAAACCACTCCCCTCCTTCCTCTTCCCCCAATCGTGAAAAAGTTCTAAATCTTCCTCTTCCTTTTATTACAATCCCGGAAATACAAATCTTTTCCTTTCCTCCTGATTCTGAAAAGGGGTTATTTTTTTCTCATCCCAATCATGAAATATTTCTGGTCTTTTCTTCCTCTTTCCTCCAATCTCCTAAACATTACTTACCTTTCTCTTCCTTTCTCCCAATCCTGTAACATTTCTGGTCTTTTCTTCCTCTTTCCTGCATTCCTTAAACATTTCTTACCTTTCTCTTCCTTTCTCTTCCTTTCTCCCAATCCTGTAACATTTCTGGTCTTTTCTTCCTCTTTCCTGCATTCCTTAAACATTTCTTACCTTTCTCTTCCTTTCTCCCAATCCTGAAACATTTATGGGGTTTTCTTCCTCTTTCCTCCAATCGTTAAACATTATTTGCCTTTCTCTTCCCTTCTCCCAATCCTGAAACATTTATGGTCTTTTCTTCCTCTTTCCTCCAATCCTTAAACATTACTTGCCTTTCTCTTCCCTTCTCCCAATCCTGAAATATTTATGGGGTTTTCTTCC